>NC_045153.1:26938259-27122011 GCF_900700415.2 Clupea harengus
TCACACATCGCAATGAAGGGAGTAACTTCGCTGGCGCCTAAAATAGCCACAATAGGTGGCAGCAATAAACAAGGACCGTTTTTAATTAGAGGCCATAGTGATACGCAGATGGGATCAGGTCAGACTGCAGTGGGCCAACACGTTTTCTCCTGGGACTCCCGCTTCAGGGAAAGGGAGAACATGGTGAATTGCTGTACCGCAAACAACCTATTATAATCATGTATAATTTCTTGTCAGAGGTTATGAAGCATGTTGAAATCCAATCAATCAATTAATGTTTGTTTAAAGTGAAATGGATGCCAGAAATGTCTTTTGATACTAAGTGGGAATTTCACATCCAGACAAGTTATAAATTGTCCAGGCATTTCTAACTCAGTGTACCAAGTCTACTTCAATCATTGGTCCATCTGCAACCACAGTACCTGGATGAGGCTTCCTCTTCAATGGGCTGGTTGTAGGCCTGGTTGCACTCAGCAGCTGTCCATGCTGTTAGTCATAGTGCATGCAAATATTTTATGTCAATCATGGAAATAAATATGATTCTATTAGTAGAATCCATATAGAAAAACAAATGAACGCCCTTCAGGAAGTGCACATTTTACATATGTGGCTACTAAACAACATTGTAACAAACTTTTCACGATATTGTCTCGTAAAAAGAAAAAAAAAATCATATTTACCTGTAGAGAACAAAATTAGGGTGGTAAATAACAATCATACATTTATTTTTGTATAATGTGTCAAATATATCAAATATATCCCCAAATAATACATAGGGGAATACATCATATGTACATGCGTGGATTCAGTTCTTGAATATATATTTTACTTTTAGATGTTGAGCAGTCATTCATATTTTCCTCTGGTAGAATATGGATACAGTAGGAATGCATGTGTGGCCACATTATGTCCCGGCCATTATACAGTAGCAGAACAACCTTGAGTCTTGGGTGCATTATGCAGTCTAGTATAAACACCCTTGGCACAGATACAGTGAGTGATGAATACAGGCTGTGATAGGCCACCCATGAAATGGAATATGAGAGCCTCTATTGGAAATTATATTTTTGGACTGCCTGTCCTTTCTGTTCTCACAAAGGCTTAAGAAAGCTTCTTTGCACAACCACGTGAAGAGGCTATACCTGCGTCAAAAGTAAAATAACTCTTGATCAGATAGATTCAGCATATCATTCTGAGTCTACCTTGGGTAAAGATTGTAAAGTAAAGTAATGGACCATCATTTAAGAAGTGCATACAAAGTGAAGAATACAATTTTACAGAAAAAGAAACACTGGGATACAACCCCTCTCTTCCCTTTTTTATATATTTGTAGGGGGTAATGTCAGAAACATGTTAAGATGCAGTGGAATCCTAAAAAGGTAGCTTCATTAACTTCGCTAGACAACATTAGCTAGGAATTAATGCAAAGAACTATTCAGAACCCAGACAGGCTCTTGCCTACTGTCAGAGAGGGAGAATGGAGCACTGACAACCTTTGTCAGATCAATGTACTTTCCAGCATTCACTGGTTTTAAAGTCAACTTAAGAGAATGGTTCTAATATTTACTTTATATTGAGGACTGACACCTTTGTGCAATTACAGGCCTGTTTAATATGACATGGATTTTTGTTGCAATACAAAATAACCCATTACATACTTTGACTTACATGGGGACATTCTCAAATAAAATGAATCAACACAATGTTCTGAATAATGTCAAGATCTCTTTAATCTATTCACGTTGTCTATCAGAATGAGAATGGGTCTGTATTACTTCATTCATCAGCCTTAAAATGAGCAGTTTGCCTTGCTTAGATTACACCAGCACTACATGCAGTTGTGTATGTGGCTATACACAAGTTTACCAAGAAGGTTTGAATTCAAAAATATATCAATGTTCATAATGTCACAGGTGAAATTTCAAAATTTCTGAATGTGTTATGAGAGATTTTAGCAACGAAAGTAGCCTACTAGTGAAATATTTTGTGTCTGAATTCACATGGGTTGGGAAATGTGCCAACTCAGAGGTTGATTGTATTGATGTCAACGGGAATTTATGGTAAAGTAGTCGTGGCATGGTGACATCAGGAGTAGGAAAAAACAGGGACATGTTTTGCGATGATAATGGTTCTTAGGTGTTTTGTAGGAATAAGTTAACGAATATTCGAGAATTTCTATATACATTTCCCAAGCAAGCACAGCGCACGTTCACTATTCTGAATAAGGCTAGCCTATTACTTAAGAGGCGCTGTCCATGTAAAAGGTGCTGAAATGTCACCGAAATTAGTAGGACACGAGGACGTCACACTGACTTTATTAACCTCATACATACTGACTGATTTGTTGGCTGCTAAAGTTTAACAATTTAAAATGCCACAGCTTTGTTCACTTGATGCATCAAGGTGTTTCTGAAGATGTCCATGTTTACCCGGTCTTTGAAGTTTTGTGATGTGATAGCCATGACCGCAATGTTACACGCTATTGCAGTGCGTGCGAGTGCACCCTTACACAGATCCTTACACAGGAGGTGGTGGTGTAGGAAAACGAATAACTTGGGGAGAAAACAGGCCAGTGAGACCAAGTAAAGGCAATATGGCTTGATTTGACACACGACAGCAAGTAATTCACATGTTCTTTTAACTCCTTTAATTTTTCTTACTATCTGTATTATGAACTTGCATTCTGAAATGATGTGTCCCAAACCCCCCATTAAAGCCCACCTAAAAAAAAAATTCATAAACGACGAAAGGGTGGCGACCAAAGATAGGGTGCATTTCTAGACAGCGTCGTTGTTTAACCACCGTTGCAGCTCGGTCGTTACAACCGTCGTTCATCGATTTGGTGCTCCTCGACAGCGTAGTTCCAAACTATCAATCGCAAACATGGTAGCAAATTTGGTTGGTTGGAACGATTGCTCGAGACTAGTCGTTTGAAGCGTCGTTCCTGGATATTTGCTGTTGTCAGCGTTTTAATTGCGTTAGTTTGACAGGATTAACCCTCTACCTATCTACCCAAATAGCCACCAACTGAGAATTTCACATATCATAACATTTAAAATGAATATTCATTCAACTTGAGTGGATCACGGATGGGTAGACAGCGATGCGTTCGAGAGCCGGACTACTGGCTATTGGATCTTTACCACGTAGACAATGCGCGTGTTCAGATGCTGTAATTAATAAAATATTTGGACACAAAACAACTCTTCTTAGCCTCATCATGAGTTAATTCTTCATTCTCAACAATTATTAAGTATGAGTATAAGTACGCCGTTAACAACTTTGTTGGAGCTATGGGTGGTTTGAACGACGGAAGCGGCTATTTGCGACGCAGCTACTACAGTGTAGATACATTGTCGTGAGAAGGTCGGTATTTCAGCGAACGCTCCAGTTTACCACCATCGTTCAGCAACGACTTCCGCTCGTGTGTCAGCAATCCTAGTCTGTTCCTACAACCTTCTTGAGCAGTTGAATATAATCTTAGTTTTACCAACAGGGCCACATTTCCCACACGCTTATGTAAATTGCAGATGTCCAAAAAGCACATATATTGTACAACCATAGCAACTTCAGTAATAAAGTTCGGTAGTCACAGTAGACGCAGACGTTTCCTAGTGCGTCAAAACAGGCCTGTCAGAAGAGAAAATATGTCCGTATCAAAATATTGTTCATCGACGTTATAGTCTTGACTAGTGACTACATTTACCATAGTGCTTTGATGTATTTGGGGCCTTGGAGCAGGTTCTGAAAGGGGCGACAGTGGTACAGGAGGTAAAGAAGTCGTTTAGTAATCAGAAGGTTGCTAGTTCGATTCCCTGTCGAAGTGTCCTTGAGCAAGGCACTGAACCCCTAATTGCTCCAGATGTGCAGTGTGCCATCAGTGTAAAATGTGTATACATTGTAAGTCGCACATATGTAAGTCGCTTTGGATAAAAGCGTCTGCTAAATGACTAAATGTAATGAGTCATAGGAGTAAAAGAGAGCATGAGTGGAAGAGTGTTATGGAGTACTAGAGAAGCGAAGTGTCTTTGTTCCGAGCTCGTCTGACTAATTGAAGACACCACGCAATAACAATCTTAATTTTACACGAATAGGCCTTGTACCATGTTCAAGGACTCTTACTCGCTTTTGCTCGCAGGGCCTCACGGTCTGTACTATCACTGTAGACACTTGCAAGAAGTAGGCTATTAACCTAGGTGGAGGTCATGCAATACAGTGGGGAAAATAAGTATTTGAACCCCTGCCGATTTCGCAAGTTTGACCACTTGCAAAGAAATGTGTGATCTATAATTGTAATAGTAGGTGTATTTTACCAGTGAGAAACAGAATATCAACAAAAAATCCAGAAAACTGCATTTTATAACATTTATGACTTAATTTGTATTTGAACCCCTAGCAAAACATGACTTAATACTTGTTGGAATAACCCTTGTTGGCAAGCACAGACGTCAGACTTTTCTTGTAGTTGGTCACCAGGTTTACACACATCTCAGGAGGAATTTTGGTCCACTCCTCTTTGCAGATCCTCTCCAAATCCTTAAGGTTGCGTTTTCAATGGGAGGGAATGAGGGAATGAGGTTCAAGCCCAATATTCCACGTTATATGGCCCCATCCATAGTCCCCTCGATGCAGTGGAGTCGTCCTGTACCCTTGGCAGAGAAACAGCCCCAAAGCATAATGTTTCCACCTCCATGCTTGACGGTGGGGATGGTGTCATATTCAGCATTCTTCCCCCTCCAAACGCGGCAAGTCGAGTTGATGCCAAAGAGCTTGATTTTGGTCTCATCTGACCACATCCTGTCTCCCAATCCTCCTTAGAATCATTTAAGTGTTCATTGGCAAACTTCAGACGGCCCTGTACATGTGCTTCCTTGAGCAGGGGGACCTTGCGAGTGCTGCAGTACTTCAAACCATTACGGCGTAGTGTGTTGCCAATGGTTTTCTTGGTGACTGTGGTCCCAGCTGCCTTGAGATCATTCACAAGCTCCCCTGTGTAGTTCTGGGGTTATTCTGCACCTTTCGGATGATCACCGATACCGCACAAGGGGATATCTTGCATGGAGCCCCAGACCTAGAGCGATTGACAGTTGTTTGGTGTTGCTTCCATTAACGAATAATCGCACCAATAGTTGTCTGCTTCTCACCAAGCTGCTTTGTAACCCATTCCAGCCTTGTGCAGGTCTACAATCTTATCTCTGACGTCCTTGGTCAACTCTTTGGTCTTGCCCATGGTGATTCTATGGACAGGTTTCTTTTATACACGTCACCAGTTGAGATCAGGTGTACCTTGTTAGGCCTAATGAGGACTAATCTGTGTGCTTCTTGAGCACATAACTGGTCATTGGGAGCCAGAATTCTTGCTGTTTGCTTGGGGGTTCAAATACTTATTTTCTGCATCAAATACAAATAAAGTCATAAATGTTATAAAATGCAGTTTTCTGGATTTGTTTGTTGATATTCTATTTCTCACTGTTAAAATACACCTACCATTACAATTATAGATCACACATTTCTTCGCAAGTGGCCAAACTTGCGAAATCGGCAGGGGTTCAAATACTTATATTCCCCACTGTATATACAGCTGAATACAGTGTCATATTCAAGGTGTACTAGAAGTAGGAATGTTTATTGCTGAATATGACTAAGTCAGGGGGAAATCATGCTAAACCCCTTAAAAAACAAGTACCCCAATGACCTTGCATTTGTGGACTCCTTAGGATGTCTGGTCAACATTTCTGGATGATAACATCACATTTTGTCCTCCAATAAACAAAGAGTGGGTGTTGAGTTGATTTCCAACTCCACTGGAGCAAGTCAAGGTCACCTGGAAACAAAAAACAGCATCCATCACCAACTAATGGACTGGCTTTGATGAGCTTTGTACCAAATAAAAGTTTCTTTGCAGGGGGTGGAATCGTTTATTTCTTCAGGGACATCCTGCCAGATAGTAGTATGCCTTCAACTTTTCTCACATTGGCATGTCACAAGGCACTACAGAAAGACTTTCAAGGTAAGAATAATGCAAATATTCTTGCTTTTAGAGCTCCAAACTCAAATAATTTTGTTGTATATGTCGCAGGTACACAGTCAACATTTAAGAATCAGCCATTTTTACAATACTTTTTATAAAACACTTGAAATTATAATTACTTTAAATAAAAATAATACAAAATAAATATTTGAAGTGCAACAGTTAGAAACATAGTAAGATATTTGCAAAATGTTAAAATTTCACTCAGTCTTTCAGTATATTGTACACTCCAAACTGATGATGCATTGCTTAAAAGCAGATATGACTTAGTGTCATTATGTATAATTTTTCTCTACTCCACAGGTCCTCTGAGATGGAGAGTTTCATAGAAAGTGTGCTTCTTTATATGCTTCTAAATCACTTGCAGATAGAGTTCAGAAATGGCTTGAAGACAAGGAGTTAACTGAAGTTCGACATGCCAAACAATTGAGATCAGATGCTGTTGTAGATGATAGTGGTATTACCTTTGATTCATTGTCTGTTTTGTATGAATCCTACAACATGTACATTGGAATGTGAGATCCACTTAGAAACTTTCATTCAACCATTGTTCCAACATTCCCAACCTGGAAATAACCTTTGTGAACTCTTCAGTACATACCAGACTGGAAGGTTTTCGACAACAAAGTGGAACTTTAGCGTCAGTCACAACTCCTTGTCTCTAACACCGGTTTTGAACTCTATCTACAAGTGATTTTAAAAGTCCTGTTATAAGGCTTGGTCCATCGGTTTAGAATGCCATCTAAATGCTTTAGAGTGACACCTCAGTCATCACGGTCACCCAATCAGACAGCGGGATGTATCCATGTGGAACTAAAGACCCCACTTGGATTGGCAAACTAGCCTGTCAGTGTAACACAACAAAGGCATACACCCGGTACTGTTGCACAGTTGCCATAGCAGCTATACTCATTCCTTAAGTGTAAAAGTTATACTAATACTTTCCTTGAGTGGTCCCCTTCAAAATGATATCACATACAAGTATTTGAACCACACCATTCGTCAGTAATCCTCAATTTTGTGCAACATGCACATGGAAAATGTTTAAATTGAAATAAAAAAATACGAACATTTGTCAGTCTTCTATTGCAACTTGAATCACTTTTCATTGGGATGAGATTTGAGGTTCAGAGTTTTTTCAGGTGATGGCATACCCTTGTAAACTGTATATAAAACCTGACCTGTATTTTGAGGAGTTAACTGTGTAACATGACTTCCACCACCTTCCACCATCCTATGGTAAGACTGAAAAGTAGGCCTTGGAATTTAGGTATGCAATTTTATGTGGAAATGCCAAAAAATGCTAAGATTTTAAGAGTATATAAAGGTGCAAACTTTCTATGCATCTTTATTAAAGTTACTCTCCCCTTTAGTGTGTCACCTTTTTGTTTACTTCCTTATTGAATACTGTCAATTCAGATTTCAGTGACACTCAGAGGTCCTCCCCAGCTGCTCTGCACTGACCGACCCTCCCTAGTGTACACTCCATCTCAGAGGACCTAAGGAGTAGAGAACAATTAAACATAATGACATGACATTAAGTCATATCTGCTTTTAAGCATCGCATCATCAATTTAGAGTGTGTAATACACATAACGACTGAGTTAAATTGTCACATGTTGCAAATATCTTATCTTAAGGGAACTGTTGCACTTTCCTTTTTTATTTCAAGTAATTACAACTGCATAATTGAAAGTGTTTTATAAAAAAATGTATTTGTGAAAATGGGCGATCCTTAAATGTTGACTGTGTACCTGTGACATATAGAACAAAATAGTTGTATTATAGTAGCCTGACGATGTCATACTCTAGTCAGAATATGAGTCTGATACTGCTCCATGTGAATATGGGGCGTGTTTCAACCGAACCAGGAAAAAAATGCCTCTTCGCTCAATTGGATATACCTAGAACCAATCAGAGCAACGTAGTATGAACATAACGTAGAGACCATCGGGACCAGCTGATACATTAAACTTTTACCGGATCCCGTAGGAAGGGCGGCAAAAACATCTTTTCGATCGACAAATGCCTTGATCGCGTTTCTCTGTTCCTCTTTCAAAATGAATGTGCTGTCAATGTCTTCTAAAACAGACTCGAATCTCCACATTTCAGCTCTCCAGCGGCAGCCATGTTTGTTGAAAACAAATTCAACCCAAACGCTTTGGTGACGTGGTTGATTACGTTATGGTTGATCATCTGTCCATCATCGTATAAAGCCCGCCCTGACAATTTGATTGGTCTGGTCAAGTTTTTGATCAGGCATAATTTCTCGCCAACGGAGCAATGCCAGACCGAACTTCCCGACCTAAAATGTTGTGGGCGGGGCTAATTCGTCTGGCATCCAGGCTAGTATTATAGAGCTCCAAAACCAAGAATATTTGCATTATTCTTACCTGGAAAGTCTCTCTCTATAGTCTTGTGACATGCCAATGTGAGAACTTTACATCAAAAAGTCATATGCATATACCCAGGACATCTCTGATATGATCGAGTCAAATCTCCTCAGGAACCTGGGGAAAGAAGGCAATATATTCAATCTTTAAAATAGTGTGCATTAGAAACTTTAAGCAAAATATGAAGGCATACTACTCCCTGGTAGGATCTCCCTGCAGACACAAACTATTCCATCCTCACAAAGAAACTTTTGTTTGGTACAAAGCTCAAAACCAGTCCATTAGTTGATAAAATGACCTTGTTAACAACACTTTGACCATGACTTGCTTCAACACCCAAAACATAAATTCTTGTAGCAAGATAATCAACATCTACAAGTCACATGAAATTGACTCAGAACCCATCCTTTCATAGCAATATCATCAAAATCAACCCATTAGTTGCTGAGATATGCTACTTTTTGTTTTTCAGTGGATGCAGGTAGCAGTCATCTTGAAAATATGCACACAAAAAATAAATCACCACTGCCAAATTTAATGTCATCATTCAGAAAAGTTGACTAGACGTCCTAGGGGTGCCAAAAATCTAAAAACCTTAATTTTTGAAGGGGTCTGACTTGATTTAACATGTCTTGGGGTACTTGACTTTGAATTTCCCCCTGACTAGTGTAGGCTACACCAATTAGTGTTATAAGTTAGAAAAAATAGTTGTGACGTCAAGCTGCGCAAGTCGGGCAGCGTTTCCCAAAACCCACTTGGCACTAAAGCCCGCAAATAGGCACCGGGACAGATCTGGACCGCATCCATCATAACATCCAGGCCAGACCCGCCAAACAAACCTGTTCATAAGTCTGAACGCATATCGGCCCAGTGACTCAGGTCGGCAAAACAGATTTGGGCAGGGATTGCCTCAGCTCTATGAAGGGTGAAAGTAACCAAAATGAACTGATAAAAATGTAGTTGATGAAAATCCATGTGAATTGAAAAACTGGAGTGAAAATGGAGGTGAAATGAAAAATAGAGTGATACATTATCAAGTGATCTGTTTAATTTAGAGTCTATTTGATTAAAACAGTCATGATATACTGAAAACAGAGCAATTTGTCATCCTTTTAATTCATTGTTCATCATTCACAACCTAATATTGCCATTTATCATTTATCATCATACCAAACTGACATTTATCGTTTACAGCAATATATTTTAGTTACTTCTGCCCCTCAGAGGATGTGTTGTTATTTTGTACTTCTTGGACTTCTGTTTTAAAACAAAACGATTTTTTCTATGTGAGAATAACAGGGATTTTGATGATCTATATTTGAACTCAACAAACACACCCTTCCCTTCCATGGACCTGAAGCAACGTTTTTGATTGGCTGGAGTAGTATAGCTGGTTGGTGGAGACACTTGGTTTCTAATTTAAGGAGATTTGGACACACTGGACTGACAAGAATGTGGGTTATTCGCTGAATTCCACAAATAAGTGCAATGGATTATAAAGTACCTCACCTTCAAGTATTTATAAGAAGATGGATAGGTTAGTAAACTAAGCCTATTAAAGAATGATGCCTGTTAATCACCATGGCAAAGATCTTTAAACTTCCACGTCCACACCACAAATTGATGTCGTTAGTGGGAGCTGTCCCAGGTGCTGAAAGGCTTCCTTAGCGTTTGTCTTTGAACTGTCAGGATACTTTTTGCATCCGACCTCTTTGCTTGCCATGTTTGTTTGGCTAACGTAAAGTTTGTCCATGTGGTAGGATCATGGATGAGGTAGGCCTATAGAAAAATATTTGATGGTACCTATTTGTCCAACCAATACAGGCTAGCTAGAGCTAGCATTTTGTGAATGCATCTCATTTTCCTGCAAGGAATGTGACATAACTGAATGCAACTGTATTTATCCTATCTAAGTATATTACTACAAGTATAGGATAGGCAACTTGCCAATTCTAAGATTATTTTTCTATTTTCAATATATTTTTCATTATTATCAAATTCATATTTTATTTATTATTTGTAACAAAAGGAGCATGTAGCCTAAAGCCTTTTTAGCCTGTAGGCTGTAGGTTGGCCAAAGATCCTTTTGGAAAGAGGTGCAAGATATCAGCAGCTGCAGCATCCAAGGCAGAAAACGTCTTGCTTGTTTCCCGTCATGACAAATGTTTTAAAACTCAACACAGTGGGATTTCATGTATTTCAGTAAATAGGCCAAATTTGGAGGCGTGTTTGGACGGGTCTTCTCCCGCCATTAATTCATGAGAATGGTCTCACGTGACAAGACAGAGTTGGGAACTGGGGAGGAAGGGGTGACATCACTTTGGAAGTTTTCATAGCTGACTGATCTCACAGTTACGCAACATTTTCATGTGAGAAAGGTAAGCGTTGGGAATTGTTTGATCAAGATGGACTGTGTTTTAATAATATTTGTTTTGGCAGGTCGCCGCCATGTTATACACTGAATCGTTTCGCTTATCAGCTAGTAAAGCCGTCTTCGTATGTCTGCAGCCAGTGTAGCCATAACGTTAGCTCTACTGCCACTTGGCAACAAGTCGGAAGGGCTATGAGTTTAGCGATAGGTTGCTAGTTGTAATGTTATCTATCTAGTAAGTGCACTACGATGGATATGTAATGTTTTAAACTTTTAATGCAACATTCACCAACTAGAATTACTCATAACCCCCAAGTGCATCGAGGTAGTTTGATAGCCAGTTCATCACTATTTGTGAGTTTTTCTAATGGGTTAGCAGTGCCCTTTGCACTAGCTTGCCAACACGTCAGCTAACGACGCCAGCTATGAACGGAAGACGGATGCAGGCTAATGTACTATGTAGCTAGACAACATTGCACTAAAGTAGGTTTAATGCATATGCATATAATTCATGCGTGTCAAGAAACCATGCTTTTCCTCGTTCAGTTTTATTGTAGTGCGCCAACTTGGCATGACTTAAAACGTAAAACGCTAGCCTGTTTGTTACGTTTAGTAGCAAAGCGAGTTGTGTTTGAACTAAGGTCGAAAGAAAGGTAACTTAACGTTAATGTTACCTCGCGTGTTAATATAATGCCACCAGATTGTTTTGTACGAGCTACATTTAGATGATGATGTTGACTTGTTACTACGTGGCATTATATACTTTGTCCATGTAGGTACCTGAGGTCTATAAGATGAATAGTCTTTACACAGCGAGAGACATTACGTATAACCTACTGCTGGATGTGATGCTAATCGAGGCTTAGTCCAAAATAGACCCGTGTCTTGTTACTACCCCTCTCTGAAGTGGGTTATAATGCTACGAGTCTTAGTTGGCATTATCACTCTCTCTTGTTCTGATATAACTGTACTGAAAATGAGATCCAATCAAGGTTGAGCTGTTCTGCAACTTGTTCCATTATCAATCATTTACCAAAGCTATGTCTCAAGCGCACATTATGTCATGTTTGTTCACAGTATGGGGCTAGCTCAGAGCCTATCTTGGTGCTTTGTGCAAGTATTTCATTTCATGAGACTGTGGTGTTGCACTCCTTTGGGGCTTAGTCACATGTATGTTTTCAACAGGTGTAGAGGTTTTCCATTCTGGGACTGCTGAGATAAAACCCAGGCTTAAACGTGGGACAGCATTGGGTCTGAGAAGAGATGGGACTTATAGTATCCCGGTGGAGGGTATGTTTGGAACCTCTGATTCACTGCACTGGCCTATTACATAACATTTATTTGTAATTCCTTGCCACATCTCATTAGATACACACATGTCGTTGCCATGTGTCATTTATTTGCACTGTGGCAACAGCTTGCTGAAAGGTATGCAAAACTTTGTTTGTTGAACATGTGCCTACCTCTTGCGGGGAAAAGATTAAATGGGAGTTGGGTAAACTTTTCTTGCACTGTACATAACATGTCCTACAGATAAGGTATTCCCATGTTTGAAGATAGTATGTATACTTCCCCCTCATTTTATTATGAATGTAATTGCCATCCAAACATTACAGTGTCATCTTAATGATGAAGAGACAGTGTCGTGACCAAAATAATATTTGGATTCTTTAACAGGCTAAGCCCACCACTGTTGAAGTTTTGGAAGGCATTGATAAGGTAAGAATGGAAACTGCCTTCTCCAAAACAGCTGTCATTGAGCTCTCCTGTTCAATAATTAGTCTTTTCTCACATTGAATTTGTCCTTCCTATGGCTGTCTTATCTAATAGTGAGCCTCTATCAATTTACCCCAAGAAAGGTCAAGATAGTGTAAATCAAGGAGGTATTTTTGTCATTGAACTCCGTGACACTGCACACAGCCATCCACTTGGTTGCAGTCAGTCTGGGAGTGATCCGTCCTAAGAATTACCTTAGAGTGACAGTCACACATGTTTGCCATGACGGCTCAGCAATGTTTTACAGTTGCTCAAATAAATATAAATAAGTATGATAGTGTTGTAGGAGACTGACTCGGCTAAGAATATGTGGGTGTGTGTCTGCCAAACCAGGGTGTTTTTGAATGAATAGACTTCTGTTCTGTGTCATGAAGGAGTTGAAGTCATATGATACCCCTAATGACATTTAACCTGGTTACTGCAGTGAGCCCCCTGAAGTAGAAATAGGTTTGGTCTGTGCAGAAATCATGTCTCAGCGTATTTAAACTAGGTGGCCGATGCTTTTATATGAAAAGTGCTGGTAGGCTGAATTAATTTAATATATGTCATTTGAATTTGAACCTGAGGAAAACCACCTACTTATTATGACTGCCTTTCTTGGCTCTGTCTTCGAGTAGGCCAAACTATAATGTAGTTAAGTCTAGTCCACTATGCCTGTCTCAATTCACACGTTTTGTTAGGTATTTGATGTATTCTGTATGTTTTAATGTGAATGCTACCCCTTCATTTCAGGATATGCAGGCCCTTGAAGAGTACGGAGAAAAGAATCAGAGACAGTTGAAGTTATGGGTGGCGAGACTACTCATGTACTCGACCCTCCTCTACCTCATCAGTTCTGTAGTTGTGTATGTGTGGTACCTCCCAGAGCAGATGGTGGGAAGACTGATCCTGGTTCTGCCATTTCTAGTGTTTCCACTATTGTAAGTGTGTTGCTTTTAATAATTATGAATTGACTTTATTGATCATGTGTCAGTGTTTGTATTTCAATCTCTGGAGTGTTTACACCACTAGACAGTGACCGGTTCTCGTTCCATCATTCTGTCTGTAGAGTATGGTTCCTGAGGAAACTCATGATCGCCTTGTTTTCTAAAAGCACAGAACGAAATAGTAAGGCAATTTCTTTCATATTTAGAATTTTAAACCACCTACCTAATCACCGCAAGTGATTCTATTAACCATTAGTAACACCCAAATCATTGAATGTTCTTACAAATCCCCTTGTTCTTTTCAAGATGAAAAATTAGAAGACCTTAAATCACAAAAAAGAAAAATAGTAAGTATACTTTTCCTTTTTAATTGTATGCACTTTTTGAGCTCAGTTTTTGAGCATGTGATTTATGTATGTATGTCCATGTGTTTGTGTCTGATATTTAGTTGGCTACCAAATCTCCCAGCATTAGACGAAAGCATCCTGATGTCTGAGAGGGTCAGAGAAAAGTGCTATCCTCTGCAGTATGAGAAGAGCCTCTGCTCGTCATGTGTGTTACTTAACCTTGACTGCACACTGGTTCTGTTTACCCTTGTAGAGCTCCATTCTCCTCACCTAGCTGTAGAATGTGGGGCAGTTGCAACACACTGCTTCATCAGCTTCCTACTGAGTTTCCCCACACAGATGCTATTGAGCCTCAACATTGCACCACATTTCGGAGAGATAATTTCTGCTCCTAATAAATAATCTAAAATCAATGCAGACAGCGGTTAATTGGCACGGAGACTTTGCTTTGCAGACTGCTCGACTAACGTCTGTCTTTGAATTAATAGCATTTAGCGCTAGCAGGAAATAAATCTGAGAAATTGCTTGTCATGTACTGTCATGTCTAATAACTTTCAATAATTATAGCTGATGGATTTTCACACTTTTCATTATCGGAGTGGTGCATGTAATTATTCTTTTCATTATGTGCAAACAATTAGCCGTATTTGGTCCTTCCCCTAGTTGGCAAACAGAAGGAGAACCAAGTGTGATCTGTAAACCTTACCATTTGGTGTTATTTGTTTGTATTATTTGTGTGTGTGTGTGTGTGTGTGTGTGTGTGTTTGTTTGATTTATTTGTTAGTTCTTTGGTTGGTCAGGACTAATTGTGTTTTTCCCCACTATTACCCTCGTAGCTCTGTACATGATGCAACATTTGGGATGTAACTTATGTAGGCTAGATCTGTCTGATATATATATTTAGTGCTCCTATGCCTCATCTCTAGTAATCCCTTAGACAGTGTGTCAAAGACGTCTTATGTTTGTACTGAGCTCATGTATAAGACTCTTCATGTACAATGCATTGTTGTTTTCCTGTGTTCATTTGTGTCACTGCTCTTGTGTGCACAGTAGTTCCTATTGCACGCTCACTTCCTCATTCTGTGTCTCTCTATGACAGCTTGAACAGGTGATGGAAACAGAAACCTACAAAAATGCTAAACTGATTCTGGAAAGGTTTGATCCGGAGTCAAAGAAGAAAATAGTAAGTTTGGCCCTTCTAGCATGATCCATAATTGACCTGATGAATCTGGCAGAGTGTGATTTAATGTTTCTTATTGATAATGCAGGAGCTGGAATCCACACCCCTTCGGCCACCAATGACTCCAAGAATAGGCCAAGGTAGGCCAAGTGTCTAGCAGCCTCATGTGTTCTCATGTGTCTTCATGTGTTCTCTTGTTTGTGTTGGGACAGTTAGGCCCTGTATAGGGTAACACTGCTCAAGGGTTAGCTATGTAAACACAGTTGAAGTGAGAGTAACAGAGCTCTGATTGGTACTTACTTAGAGCTGCGCCAGAGAAATGTCACTCCACGTCCAGTGCCTATGGTGGCCCCCAGCCCTGGTTCCGCCCGCCCCCCTATTGCACCGCCGGCAAAATCTTCCGACGCAACCCCCCATGCTGCCCCTGGAGGGCCCCCAGAGAGGAACCTGTCCGCTATGGCTCTCCATCAGAACTTCATCAGAAGACCCATGGCCTTTGGAACTCCAGTGCCTGGCATAGGTGAGTCAAGGCCCTGACCCCCCCTACAGACAGGGAAAAAAAAAAAAAATTTGGCCTAGCAATCACAGCTGCTGGTAGATGAGGAAAGTTACTGGCCAGGCATATTTTTAACCTGCTTAAAATTAAACAATGCTTTTCATAACATAATTTCTATTCATCTTTAATATACTACCCTCATGTGTAATCTCCATTTAATTGTACACCACATATAGAATCGATTTAAGAAAAGAGAAAGAAGGTTTACTTTCAATATGGTTGTCATTTATTAGGCTAAAATTATTTTATCATACAATTCATACCCGTTCAACCTTAAAATTGATTTAAATTGCTAAACTAATAAGCAGACAGTCACTAAATCAATTGAGAGAATGTCTTGTGGCAGTGCAAGCTATTGTGGCTCTTCATAGCCTAGACTTTCATAATGGACAAGACAAAATAATGTTGCCTCCTCTCGTCCCTCGCGACGCCTCTACAAACACTGCAGTGCATTCTGCCATCGGAATACTTAAGCCATTCCCGTGTCTTACCAGAATCCGTTGTGAGCCACCTCACACTAGGGGATGCAGAAGAACATTATTTTCCAACTCGAGTACTCCTTGCCTGAAACAATTGAGTTCTCGAGTACTCGAAGGGGGGAGCGGTGGCGGTGGTCGTTGCGTATGGGAGGTATAAATAATAGAGCACATAGCGCGTCTCTGAACATAGCGTATAGCAAGAAATTAATGATATGAGGATAATGCTTGGTCTTACTTTACGCAGTGGTGAAGTATTGATGATAACAGTGACATTTTACCATTACTATTACCAACATTCTACGGTAGACCAAGATAGAAAGCTCTGTCACCCAAGTTGGTTCCTATTGGATTTAGATATATAGCGACTGATTTATTAATTTTAATTTTGTTAAGTCGGTGAATCCTAGTCATCATTAGTATTACACTGAATTTTCTCACCCCCCTAGCAGCAGTAGTAGGTTAGCTGACGCTATGCTGGTTGCTATAGCTATTGAAGTTCTTCGGATTGTATTGCTGAACGCACACCCCACTCGTATAGATATGGCAAGCCGTTTTAACAAGATCATATTGAAGAGAGTCAACCGAGTATTTTTTAAAGATGAACAGCACTGGTGTTTCACACGCCAGACTGGGGCAGTAGCTGCCATCATTCACCAAAATCTACACACCATTGGCGCTTGGCGGATGCTAATTTGGTTCCCTGCCAGCAGATGTTCTGGTAGAGCAAGGCATTAAGACCATGAAGAACATAAGTTTAATGTCCAGCTTGGAAATGTAACCATTGGAGAGCTGAGACTCTATCCAATTTAACCTGTCAATTGATAAGAATTATATTACCCTGTCATGACTCTGGAATGTTTCGTTTTAAGTGTGATGTCGTATCTAGAATATGTGGCTTAATTGTTCATTTCTGTGTAGTGCATGTTTTACTTCATGCCAAGTAAAAGGGCTCTTAGTAACCAAAAACAATCCTTACCCATATAAAAGGGATAGTGTTTGAACAAAGCACACTTTGTTCAGTTGAATGGAGTTAAGGAAGGGAAAACATGTTGTTGGAACTCCTTGTTCCCTTGTAGATCTTAAATTTCCACAGCACAGTATAGCCCAGCACAGGGAGACATACTCCTTAAGTAAGTCACATGCCATATCTGTTGCCAGCTGTGAGGTAAGACTTTTCCTAATATGTGCCTATTGAGAGACAAACTATTACATAGCTTTGAATAATATTTTCTTTGTGCTGGTTTGAGACTGAATGGCCACATTTCCTGGACTCTGGAACTCTTATTTTCTCTCCCGTTTTTTTGCCGAAAATTGAATGTGAAAAGCAATTTGATGCACAGTCACCACAGAGTTTCCATATGCTGGTAAATTAATAAGCAGCAGGGAGCCGGGGACTTTGCCAAGTCTCGCAGAAATGACCAGTCATCTTCCTATGATTCACTCTTGATGTTAAATTATATTAATTACCACTCAGCGGCCCAGCAGGAGCTCCCTGACACAAGACTCTGAAGGGAGGTCCATTTCCAAGTAATTATTAAAATGTGTCCCTTTCAACCAATTTATCACCGGCTCCTGTAGATAACACTGAGACCTGAGGCTTGGCACCTATTTGTTCACTTTGTGTGTGTGTGTGTCTCTGTGTGTGTGTGTGTGTGTGTGTGTGTGTGCATGCACGCGCACATTTTCTTTTAACCTTGGAGCTGTGACTTAGTGGTGGTGTGTGTTTACAGTAGCGGTGGCTGGGTGTGCTACTTATTGTGTGTGGTCTGCATTGTGTTACAGGAATGCACCCCCCTGGTCCACCCCTGGCCAGACCCATTCTCCCCCGAGAGAGGGGTGCCATGGACAGGGTCATTGAGTACTTTGTTGGGGATGGTCCACAGAACAGGTAATGCCACCCCTTGCAGTGACTTAAAGTCCTCAATTAATCAGCTCTTTTTAATGAATCCGCCATATTTAAGCAGTCATTTTATGAAGTTGACAGTTTTACAACTGCATTTTATAATGTTGACACAGGTCTCGCATGCTATCGGAAATAACTTGCTGTGATTGCCTTCTGTCAGTTATCTTGTGTGTGAGTATCCTCAAACTCAATGTTGGTTTATTTCTCTCTCTCTCTCCCTCCCTCCCTCTCTCCTCTCTCTCTCTCCCCTAGATATGCCCTTATATGCCAGCAGTGCCTTTCGCATAACGGCATGGCATTAAAAGAGGAATTTGAATACATCGGTAAGATTTAGAGAAACACAAGCGCTCACGTCAGTCTCCATCAAGTACGGCACCTTCATTTGCCCTCTAACATTTGGCAGGCCAGTATATCATAAGGCTCTTAAAAGCCGTTGCTCCCCCTGGCCTTTGGAAGTGAAGGGGAGGGGAAAAAAACTGAGAGGCCGTGTCTAGATTGAATATGCAAACAAGTGTAGCCCATCCATCGCATCCATTTATGTGTCTATTTCTTTCTTTCTTTTTTTTTTTTTTTTAAGACTTAAGAGTATCATCAGTTTCATTTTCATGTATATTAACCTAAGCGTCTATAAAAAGGGCATTTGACAGCTCAGAAGATGTGCATTTTGAGTGCTGCTTTATTTAAGAAGTCTTTTGTTTATTTATATCTGTGCTGTCTCTGTTTACAGCCTTCCGTTGTGCCTACTGCTATTTCTTGAACCCGGCGAGGAAGACGCGGCCCCAGGCCCCACGGCTGCTCGAGCCCATCGCCGATAAGAGGATGAGTGCTGACCCCGCCGCGCCCACACCTGCTGCCCCCGCGGCGGAGGCTGACCCTTTCCCTGCTGCCACAGGTACACCACCTACCCAGCGCTGAGGATGGGGGAGAGATCCCACAGATTGATTTATGATGAACTCCACTTGAGGAGGGGTGCTTGCTAGTAATTTGATAGTTTTGTCAGTGATTGTGATGGGTTGGGGTAGGTCTTCTGCGGGGCATATTGGGGTTGAGGCTTGGATGTGTAATCCTGCCGAGGCAGTCCTACTGTGGGCACTTCTGTCAAGGCATCATCTGTGACTGCTCTGGAAGGATGACCTCATCTTGAAGCCCTCTGTTGAAATGAATGTCTCTTGAATGACTAGACATAGACTTTTTTTTTTTTTTTTTTTTGTTCTATGTCGACGCCAATGATACGAAACTATGTTTGTTCCTCTATTGTGTTTTTTTTTTTTTTTTTTGTCTTGGTGAACTGGCATCAGTCTTTCTTCATCCTGTATCTCTTGCATCATGCTTCTGCTTAAATCCACCCAGCCCCTTGGCTTTAATGGGGACATTTGCTTGATCTCATTTTGGATCTGAAGACAGATTCGCTGAGGGATTACAGGCTTTGGTTGCTTTCATCTGTGTCTGGCCCTGGCTGCTTACAAAGCCTTGGCTTCCCAAGGCCTTGCTTCTTCATTCAAAACCCTCCTTGATTAACTGTGACTTGCACCAGTGGGCTACCTTCATTATCTTCATCATGTTGTTGCTAATTAATCCGCAGTCTGTCCGTTGGACATCATTTGTGCGTTCTGTTTCCATGACGAGCTGTGCTTGCTTTTCAGGAGAGGGTGAGGCGGCTCCCGCAGCTGAGTGCGAGGCTCCAGAGTTGGAGGAGCAGCAGCCGGCTGTAGAGGAGTCCGCTGTAGAGGAGTCCGCTGTAGAGGAGCCGGCTGTAGAGGAGTCCGCTGCAGAGGACCCTGCCACAGACACTCCCCAAAGTCTGGAGCCCAAGGAGACCCCGTCAGACAAGTCCGACGAGGAACAGGACGTGTCTGCCATGGAGGTGGAGTGAAGCGGACGCGAACGAGGAAAGGAATTTCACACAGTGTTTGAAGAACGCTTAGTCCAAGCATTTCACCTGCTCTCCTATTTTGGTGTAGCTGAGTTTTGTTTAATTTAGTTCTTTCTTTCTTTTGGCTGTTTTCTTTTTTTTTATGTTCTTAATGATGGATCATCGATGCTGTAAAGTGTGATGGAGAAAGCGGTCACATTCATGAAATGCCAATGGCGGTGTGAAAAAGGGATTGTATGTAAATATTCAGTCATATTTCAGATGGCGTTAATTAAAATAAAAAGTCTGTTTGAAATAGTTCAAGTAGCCAAATCCTCAGTTTCCATATTGTTTTACACCTTCTTCTGTCTTCTTTCACGCAAACGAGCACTTGTTAACCCAAGACATGGACTGATTTTAAGTTTGTTCACATCCAGTAGGAATAAGCACAGTTTTAGCTATAAGTGAGTTTTTTTTGTTTGTTTGAAAAAAAATGTCTTGCCATGTTCACACACTGTTCTGTACCATGTTTGAATGTATTTCTGTGTTCTAGTTTTCATACAATAATGAAAAAATACAATTTCTGATGTAATTACATATTTATAATATTTATACAAATATTTAGGTCTAAGGTACAGTGCCTTTCAAGAAAAGTATTGAGTTGGTTTTAAAACGGACACCAGCCACATGTTTACAATTCTGGTACAGTCATAGGAATGTTTATTTATTTCATCCAAGGAAGCTGAACGTACCGCAATATACTAAACCAGTGTGCCTTTGTACGTTGCATTTTACAAGATAAAGGAAGATATGTAAAGTGTGTTATTTTTTCAATCTGTAGCCAATGTGCTCACGAAGACGTAAATGCCATAGATATGTCAATAAAGTATTTTTTAAAAAGCTCTTGTGCTGTTTTGGTGTCATGCTGTAGATAACAGATAGAAGATTTGTGACCATCAAAACACTGAGTAAGATCCAGATGAAAGTGAGACACTTATTTGCGCTCATCATAAAATTAAGCTGAATTTAAAGGTCTTCTAATTTCGTCTTTGTCTTTGTCTACTTTAGTCTTTGCAACAAACCATGTTTAAAGTATATAACTCAGGCCAAGGGTCATGCATCTGCACACAAGCACAAAAAAGTTAACTGACCTTTTCACTCCTCACAGGGAAAAGCAAGCATGTCCCTTTTTTTTTAAGCTGAAATTGGGAATTAGGGGTGTTAGTGGTCCAGTTTATTGCCCCGCCGCCACCCTGCCCCCATTCTATCTGCCCTGTCACTGGGGATGTAGAAAAGAGCGCGCTAAAACACAGTCTGTTTTCATTAGCCAGCCTATTTTAGCTTGTGATCATTTTATTTTAGCTCATTGATCATTTCAGACAGTGTTAGATAATGGCGCTGACACGCCAGCCCAGCCAATCTTGATTGCTTGACCCTCTTCATTTGCAACGAGAGCCATCTCTGCTCGGATTGCCCTCTGCCTCTTCAGGTTCCCTCTGCCTTCACACATACACACACAGTGGAAAGGCAGCGGGGTCACCATCACACATTTGTCTTTGGGTTTTGATAATATATGTTTACAGAGACGTGACCCTTTGTGCTTTAGCAATGCATCAATGTCACATGGACAGTAACACCTGATTTCACACACACGCTGGGAGAGTTTGACCTCTGGCTATTGCGGAGCAGGGGGAGAAAAATGCCGTCAATAGGACATTTGAACCTTATTGCGGCGAATATGATGTAGATCAAGTGTTTGGGAATCACCCGCTTGGGTCTGAGGTGCAGGCTGAACATCCTGACTTGTTCATGAGACATGTCTGCGTACTGAGCATTCCATCTTTATACCAGAGTCACACATCTTGCTGTCCGCATTGTATCATTTTCTGAAATGACATTTATTTTATTTGACACCATAGAGTGCACTGTCAGTAAAAATCATTTTGTGAGTTTTGAATTCCCATCAATTTGAAAGCCATGCAATCTTCTCCTTCAAAGATAGAAGATTTTCTTCTTCACAATGCAAAAGCTGCTTTATGGAAGATTTCACTCAGGGACCAGATGGAGTGATTAGAAACAAATACTAGACAATGCATCTTCCACTTCTTGTTGGTAACCGATACCACAAAATCCATCTGCCTCTCCTTCAAAATTGCCTTTGTGCTTTAAAGATGGCTGTTCAGTTAAGAGTAATATACCCTACAAACGGTCAAATGGAATATATATCAAACTAAAAGGAAAAAAAGCAAAATGATTTCTCTTTTCGTGTCCTCTGACAGATGCTGCTTCAGTGGTGATGTTAACCTCATGTGATGTTATATTGTATCAAAACAATCTAACTCAAACATGTATATTAGCGTAGCATCTGAGCAGTAATTAATCAGTGTCCCCTTTTAGCAGCGCTCTCATCACAAGGGTCTAATATCAAGGGATGGCTGTGCGCCCCACAGTTCCACAAATGGGATTGTAAATGCTGTAGGTAACACCCCCCGAAAGATATGTAATGCATTAGACAATGAGAGGAAAAATGGATAGATATTTTTTGCTGGACAGCATGGACCTATTTGTCCGAACAGCAGAGATTACATGAGCCCTGTGTTATCTGAGGGCCACTAATTGATTTTCAAGGATGACAAATGACAGAGATGGCCCCTGTGCAGAGGTAATTCTGAATCAGGAATCAAAGTGTACAACGGGGCCATCCCAAGGTCCAGAGTTCTTTTCACGCTCATCTTTCACACGAACATTCCGTTTCAGTTGACTCAAATTTATACTGATCTTTTATTTATACCCTCCAAAAATGGCAGATAAGAAACATAAGTGTTCTTGATATTGTGTTTTGTCATATCTCACAGCCAAAGATTGAAATCCTGGGAAACAATTTTCTGTCGAAATGAAAGAGCGTGGCCTCCTGAACCCTGGAGGAAAATAACCTAGCTACATGAGGCAGAATATGAAACAGAGGCCCAGAATAAGTAAAATAGACAAGTGCACCCGCCATGTCACTTTTCCATTTGCTGCCTTTGGGGGTGAGCACTTCAAGATTCTCCTCATCTGTAAAACAAGGAAAAAAAGAGGTAGAAAGAAGACTGTTATTGTTATCTCTATATCTATGCACTGAATACCAAAAATAGTCTCCCTCTACCCCTCTACAGAGCAAAACAGGAGCCCCTTGCCACACAATACAGGTTGAAAGCGCTACCCGTCAGTCTGCAAATGGATCGTTTTAACATTATAATTTGGCAATGAACTAGCAATTTCATCCAAGAGGATGTGTGAAATAATAGGAAAAAAATAATGAGACAAGTGTCACAAAAGCAATTAACATGCTCAGGGTATTAAAGTTCACCATGGGATGTTGACAACAGCATCATTATCCAAGTCATCATAGCGTAATACTTGCCCTATCTTCTTCGGAGGGCCATTAAAATCGAATTAAAGAATTATACAGGAGCTTGCATTGATGGTTTAAATGAGGAAATTGTTCTGTACACTTGATTTCTGGCTATTAGCTTCTGGCTGCTTGGACTCTAAATGTCACAAGATAAAAGTTGACTGGCATATATTCATTTTACGAAAGGTCATAAGGTGCCAGAATTGTGTTGATTTGTACTAAATTACCATTTGAAACTACAAAACGCGTGGAGGGAGGAGGATTTCCATCACATCAGTTTCTGGACTGTTCATGACATTGGGTCATCAAGAGACATGACAGGTGCGGTGAACAACACTGAAGGTGTAGTCAGCAGACCATCAGAATGGATAACCACAGGATTCACAGAGTTTGGTTGATTGGGTCAGATTTACACAATATGTCATGGTCCATCCTCTTGTTGGAAGCACACACCAGGCCTGATATGGAACAGCTACTGTTTGCCTGTGGATTGTCCTATGTAAGCAACCTTTGACCATCTGATTGTGCATATGTCTCATCTGACTTGAGATAATATTGCGATGTGTTATTGTTTCTCTGCTCTTCTCCAATCTTCCCTGCTGGTCTTAAACCTGGAGAGGTCTGATGTCCACACCTCTCCAATGTGTAACCCAATGATGTCCAATGGTGATGCTAGTTAGCGAGCCACTATTAGAGCAACAACCTGATTTGTCACTTTTAAGTGGATGCACTCAAATGTTAAGCAAATTACATTTGAGCAGCACAGGCTGTAGTTCTTGGCTAGCCAGTAGTATCACTGTTTATCATACCATCTGGCTAATGGCTAAAGCACAGATGATTTTGACATTATTCTTAGTGTTAATCATAGTTTGCTCTATGTTTTTGTCCCTACAGGCATTGCTAACATCAAGCTAAATTGCTAAATGTCTAGAAATTATATTTTAATGCATTTGTTGTTCACAAATTTCAGATTTGTCAATCTCACAGCAATCAGCAGTGAGTCACTGTTATGGGCAAACACCTTCACATTTATAGCCATCTGTTAGTCTATAAAGAGCCTTTACATCCATATTTTTTCAGTTTAGCTTGAATGACATTGAACACATCTCATTAGAAAGGGGTGGCTGTTGCCCCTTTCATGGGCAACATTTTATTAACACCTGACCTTTTTAAAATGGTTTAGCTGTTTATTGTATATCCATAGAGTGATCCTCAACACATTGACTGAGTTTGGAATGATGTCTAAAAATACTGTATTAGAAATCAATGAGACACCAAAATGATTTACGAAACCGAGCCATTCCTACAAGTGCTCGATAATTATGATAATTACATTGTGCTGACATCACACAGTTCAGCAGCCATCAATGCCATCTGGCCTGAGGATGAGATTGCTTCCCTTAGCGACCCTTCACCAGAACATAAACATCATACATGGACACTCAAAGCCTGCATCATTGCTGTGCTGGCCCGACATGGTGAAGGTTGGCTTGGACTTACACCCGCCCCTGGCACTACCTCATGTAGAAATCATACAACACATCCTGCTGGCAGCAGGTTCACTTTATGGCTTCATCTATTACCACACTGTCATTGTTAATTGTCTTCTTTTTACCTCTGCAGGATTCTCCAAATTGGCCCTATCGAATGTGACAGGAGGAAGAGCATTAAGCATCTGACAAGATGATATCTAAGTTCAATTTCCTCCTCCTCACCTGATTTATACCTGCAGCACATCATTTTCCTTTCTGTCATAAAGACCTCTATAAATCAGTGGTGCTTATGGAAGCACTGCAGAAACAGGGCCCCTGGATTTGTATCCCCTGCGTCTGCTATTAGGAAGTCATTACTGGCACATTTTCCTCCTTCAAACAAAAATGATCAAATCTAATACCACGGAGATTAGGGGGATTAAGAGAAAAAGTGCTAGCAGGGCTCTTGGACCTGAGCCCCTATCTAAACAATCTGCGGTAAACCCAATAAAAACATGGCTTTTTTCCCGTTGACACCATTATCCATCTGTTTGGACGAAATTGCTGTATCATGGTATAAATCTGTGATACAAGTGACATATCCTCTAAAATAAAAGGGAACATTAACTGCTCTATCTTCTAGAGGCCCTGGGACTGCCTGGCTATAAGCTCACTCAAGTGTGATGGCAGTTATACTGTGTTTTACTAGACTGCAGACAATTATCCTTTGCTCCTCTTCCCTTAGAAGACAAACTGCCAGGGCTTCAGCTGAAATGATTTCAAATAGATTTTCCAAAATGTCTGTTACTAGATTGCTTCCATACATTATTTCACTTAAATGGATAGGGAAAAAAGGAGGAGCAAATCCACATATCAATCAAAATACCTTTTACCACATGGAAATAAAAAATAAGATCACTCTCAATGTGTGTGAATGTGTGTATATTTGCATCACAAATTGTGAAGGATAGTTGTGTCTTTTGGTTTGGCCCTTCTTCTTGCACCAGCCTTTATTTAACCTCCTCTGTGTAGAAGACGTGGCCATACATTTTAAGTTATTCCCCAATGTCTTCAAAGCTCCTTTATTTACTAAACATCAACAATATGATCCACACTGTGACATTTAGAATTATGATGCACCTGAAATCTGGCAACCCTATGTTTTGACCAGGTCTGGCACCTTTCAAGTGATTTTGTTCAAGTAACACTGGACTTTCCAGTAATTCATTTATTTTTTGATTGATTGTGGTTCATTTTCTTCATATGCATGTGTTTAATGTAACCCAAAGGAACGCTCTACAAAACAAACATGAAAGGACACAGAACTGGTACACTGGTGCTTCAGTGTTCCCCAATAGTTTCACACAAAATGAAAGACGTTTCAACA
The DNA here is from genome assembly GCF_900700415.2 of Clupea harengus. Taxonomy (NCBI): domain Eukaryota; kingdom Metazoa; phylum Chordata; class Actinopteri; order Clupeiformes; family Clupeidae; genus Clupea; species Clupea harengus. Next base: position 26,964,327 of record NC_045153.1, read on the forward strand.
TTTTGTGTGCTGTTGCAAAGCAACTGAACTACAGTTCTCAACCCCGACGGTGATACTAGGCTAGCATATCATGTAAGTTTAAAACAATTCAGAAAATGTGTTTAAAGACGGAGGAAATTAAAACAACAGTTTGAATAAAAGCCTCCACCTCACCTGCTGGTGGATCCCAGGCTTGGCAGACTATGCTGTCCCAAACGAAGGAGGCAGCCTCGGAGATTAAGACACTGAGCTGCAATTCAGCATTATAGTCATGTACATTTATTACATTTACTCTGGATGGCTTAAACAGCCATGCATGACTCAATCCATCTCTGTTTGTTGGAGATAGATTTTGCGAGATGAAGATATGCAAAACTGCCACAAATGTGCAAAAATTGTGCTGAATTGTAACACTGTGCAAATTAAAGACCTGCTTCAGTGATTTTCATTGTCTAAATGAAAGAATTAGAGCTTTTCATGGTTCTTCATCAAAAGTTTGACACCCTTTGTCTCTTTCTTGTGACACCATTTTGATGGCGTCTCTGAATGGAAACACAACAATAATCTTTATTAATTTGTGAACCGTACCTGCTGACCTAAGGTTAAAGCTTGAGTGAAATCCATCATTGCCAAAGAAAAGGAATGGCTCTGCTGGAAGCACTTTCAACACAGGGCTTAACACAAGACGGGGATATAAGTGTATTGATTACTCTTCTCAATTAGGCTTCCCATCTACATATTCACCTTAATATTCCGAGTAGATAAGCATTCTGTAAAATCTAAGGCTAATTCTTGGACATATCCATCAATTTTCTGCACAGAACAGCAGAACAACATCATTTGCAACTCAGCAGTGATCAAGACACAAACTGAAAGGGCGACTGGAATGAACTCAACTGAGTTCTTCTCAGCCCAATCAGAGGTACCATTTTGGATTCCTTGACAAATGTATTTTACTGATTAAGTGTTCTGTATGAGGCAGAATAGCAAGATATGTATGGTTATGTTAGTTACCTGAATTGAGTTCTAGTTGGTATTTTCCTTTGTTTCTGTTTTGAATCTTACATGTGAGTTATCAATAAACAGTAAATAACAACTATTATGAGCTTTTGAGCACTATTCTACTGCTTTTTAGAAGCCAGAAAACACTGTCCCATTTGTTGTATAGGATCATTTTTTAAAAGGGACAACAATGTTCTGCTGTCATAACATTGTTCCAAAACCATCATTAATACTCATACAGACATGGGCTAGTGCCCTGGGCCTGTGGCGGGTTGATGATGTGAAACCACTATACAATAGCCCATGTTGTGGTCATTTCACTCTTTATACGATCTGTTATCTACAAGGACAAATTTCAGGTAACCGGGGCCCAGTAAAATGCCTATGTCTAAAGTCTATTGGAGATGGCCTTGAGATCTGATGTAGCAGCTTCAGGAAAGCTATTCTCTGGGAGAAAAAATAACCATGGGTGTCCCCAACCTGTGCATTTGGTGCAGGGTCTAAGAATGGGTGGTGAATTTTCTAAAGATACATTAGGTAAATGTAATTGTAGCTGCTCTGAAACCTTTGAAGTACATGCCACTCATGAATGTAATCATGACAATAATCATTAAATGGCTTCAGACTAAACACTACACTCACTGAAGACCTGATTATTGAACTGCTGCTGTACTCATGGCTGTGCATATTTCCCAGGTAGTCCTTTGCAGACATATTCCCCATGGCCAGTTATAATTAATAGCTTTACAGTCTTCAAGGCCATAATGCTCATCAGTTATTAATTAGAAATTCATTTCACTGAATAAATAATGCTTATGATTGATGATGAAACTTGTAATTGGGCTCTGAGAGAAATACTCAGGGGAGAGCCTTCACTAGGAGATATATCCGGGGAAGCAAGGACTACATCGTATGAAAATAGAGCGTATTATACATTCACAGAAACCTGCGTGACCGTGTTTGTTCACAGCTGCACATCGGAGAGTTATGCCAGACAAAATGGCTTCACTGTAAACAACAACCAAACGCCCGGTAAGTTGAAATGTAAAGATGCAGCCTGTACAACAACCATAATTTGATGAAATGCCATGTCGAAGGTGAGCATCGTCAAAAGATAAATTAGTATTTGATCCAGTGTTACCATTCCCTCTTATAAAATGGATCACGTGTTACTGCTACTGCAATCCCTAGTTAAAAAAGGAAGAACCATCCCATAGTGACAAAGCTGACTTTATACAACCAAACGAATGTGTAAAGTGTGTATTCGATGGTTATTTAAGTGTCTGTATTTCCCCACCATGTCTACTACCAGGACATGCAGGCCCACGCTCGCGCATTGTCTAGCTTTCATGCACTGTCCTTCTCAATAACCTTATGCGTGAGGAATGTCCGAATTTAACTATTAAGAAGTGTACATTAAACTTCATGCGATGTTATGTTAGATTTGTTCACGTCGATATTTGAAACACAAGGCAAGTGACTGCAATGGCATTACTGAATGTTGTACTTAATCGGTGGAAACTGCATGGTTGCTAAGTTACGAAGTCTCCTGAGGACTAGCTCTATGTGCTGCAGTCATTTTAAATGACGAAGGGAGCTGTGAAAACTCAAGCCATCTATGGCTCACTATTGATTTTACACAGAAGATCCGAGCACTGATGATAGGCTTTTGATATATTTTCCTGCTACGTCCAGTCCCTTGGAGTATTGCAAGGAAAATATCTGTCAATATGCTCCTATTATGATCTCTTGATCTGTGGCCATAAAAACCGTAAGCGTTAGCCCTTATTGGAAAGTAATAGGAGAGTGTCATGTGGTTTTGAGAATGAATAAAAAAAATACCCGCTCAGTCCACTTTTTTGGATAAAAGGTGCAAAATCTGTGGGTCTACTTAATTTGATTGACTTGCACCAAGAAAGGATCATCTGTGACACCATGAGCCAGTGTAATAAATACCAACTGATGGGTGCAGCTCATCAAGCCGGCCATCACTGGCCTCTTAGACCTGTCACTTGACACAGAGAGAGCATCAACCCCCCATAGACTCCCTGCTATGCAGTTGCTGCCCTATTAGCAATTTATAATGGTGATCAAGAAGTAGTCAGTGGCGAATCAAGACAACTGTCTGCCCCCATGGCTAATTGGCCTTGTGTTCTTTTCTGATAAATGGCTCGTGACTACAGTAGGGTCTCTTGGCTTTCAGAGCCTTAATGGGACGCAGTAACTAGATTTACCAACAGATACCAGGTCAAGGAAAGGAGATGGGGTGCAAAAAATGTTAATTAATATCAATAATGGCCAATTATTAGTTTGACAGAAGGATCCAGCCTAGCGGTGCGCTAATGACGCCAAGCTAACTTGAAGGGAAACACTGGCAAATTAGCATAACTGTGTATGCACACTCCATGGAGGTGCCCCAGCAAACATCTGTTATGTTAGAAATTCAAATACAACTCCTGCTAGTACCATTGGATGTAGTTGCATAATCAGCCATTCTTCTCAGGCCATTTTGAAGGCGCTAACAATGCCCCAGTGACTGGTGGATCTCCTCCCTCTGGGCTTTCCAATCAACGGTGGCCTCCTGTGGACCCTGGCCTTAACAGCAGATGACTTAAAGAGCACGTCTGGGAAGGGCTTTGTGCTACACAAGCCACTCTTTCAACTTTTAGCTGACACTTGCCACTTTAGCGCCACAAACAGTTAAAAATACAGCAGAGAAAAAAAAGGAAGGATGTGATGTGTTTAAAGATTAGAGAAGTGTGTTAAAGGAGAATAAAAACACTGACGATTGGAAGCTCTCACAGTACTGTTGTTTGTTTTTTTCATTCTTCAGAATGTAGCTATAGCATGCACATTGCACACAGTTTTTCTGATAATGTAAAATAGTTATTAATAACTAAATGGAAGTAATTCAATTTTGTATTGTATTAAAATACTATTGTTATTCACAAAATTACAAAACAGAAATTTCAAAAAGTAATAGCAAAATAGAGAATGTATGTGTGTAAAACTACAGTGTACTAATCTTCCCATTTTCATAACCTGTGCAACAAAGAAGATCATTGCTTTCCTTTTCTACAGCAAAATCTCAATGACTTGATTCTTTATTGTCCCCTTAATCTATTGTTCCATGGTGTCTTTGTAACCCTATTGACCAAATTAGAGCATATGACAAGCGGTGTTCCTGTCACAGTCCTCTAGGAGCTGTCACTCCCTGTGGACCAGCTTAGGCAAGCCCAAAGCCTGCCCCCAGATGTGGGAAATCTGTGTTTAATATGGATCCTCTCTCCGAAAGGTTGGGTGGCTGTAAAAAGCTGAGATATTTTCAACCGCCTCCTTAGATCTAAACAATGCAGTATTTTCATTTTTTTTTTTTTTAAATGGTTTTACTACAAAGTAGTAGAATACACATTGTATATTTGAACAGCAGTCTTTAAAGTGCAAAATGATGGCTTTTATTTCAGATCTAATCTCGGTCAAGAAAACATCTAGGCAGCTTATTTTGGAGCTATATATTTCTGTACAGAAATTTGTTCCATAATATCACAATGCAAATGTAGGCTACTTTTTGACAGGGGGTCTGTTATAAATTAACATCTGATTATCTCTCAGACCTTCTCATGGCAAGAGCATGCTTTCTGCCGAGCTTGGATTCACATTCACTAGAGCTACAACTACAATCACAAAACCTGCTTTGGTTAAGTATGAGGGAACGATCCAATCATAACCATAGATCAGACAGAGTTATTAGTGTTACATATCTCTCATCAGTTTAAAATTGGGCCACAAATCCACATTAGAAAACCTTTTTTACCTTCAGCGTTACTATGGCAGCTAGGAAATAAAAACCTTTCAGTTTCCACGCTTTTGGTGAAAAACAGCATTTTCTGTTGTGACAGAGATGCTGTTGAAAAGGTTACTAACAGCAGCCTACAACTTATGAACCTGTTTTTTGGGGCGTGGGAAATCTTGCTGTGAGCACAGAGTATATGTCAGGAGGAGTTTTATTTACTTTGGCAGTAAGCTTTAGAAAGGTTGGATTCCTGCATCTCATTGAAATGAGTTTGAGCCAAATTTCATACATCTCAGTACCTTATGGATTCTCTTCCTTTCCACAGCATCTCTCCATGTTGTTGGTAAAATTATTTTGTTGTATTAATGGAGCATAATATTTTTCATGTTTACATTCACTGTTTCTTCCGTAGTAGCTTCTTGAGAGATCATTTGAAGTGTTGTTTTTTTTCTCCAGATATGTAGACGTCGTCTGTCTTTAGCCATATAGTTATTCAGTGAAAACACAATGTTAAATAGTGCGAGAATTTTGTAGTGTGTTTGTGAGGATGGATGTAGTTTGATTCATATTATTTCTTGCTTAAGGATGGACGCTTGGAACATGAAGAACAAACCATGCGCAGAGGCAAAGGTGAACCACTGAGGAGTCCCTGGCCAGGCTTCAGGTATTACTACAGATGTGAGAGATATGGACTCTGCTCTCTTATTGCGTCTACTCGTAACACCCCCTCCTGCTGGGAGATCTCTGCGCACCTTTGACTTCTCCCGTGACCGAGCCATTTGCTCCTGTGCTCTTAAGAATATAAAACAAGCCAAATACACGTTATTGTCATCATGTAACATTGCAAGCACGAGGAACAATTTGAAGAATATAGACAGTACGCCGTGTCGGTCGCAGTGTCTGTCTGATGGCTAAGGCCGGCGTTGGCCTTTTTAAGTGCAGCATTTGCTTAAGCTGTGACTGTGACTTAGCGGTGAATGTGACCTCTATTCAGCAATCACCATGTAATTCCCACTAGTGGTATGTCATGTTTGATCAGGGCTAGAGAGGTACCTCTGTATGTAGTGTCCTGATCTCAGCTATGCTCAGCAGGAGGCGTTGGGAGTCAAACGGACAACCCCAGGTTCCTTTTGAGGGCAAATCTGACAACATATATCTGCATATCCACCCATACTGTGCCCAGGGCTTGAAATGTTTTGACACAGCAAGGCCCTTGAAGCCTTGCATATGCTTTTTTTTTTTTTTGTCTGGAGTGATAGGCGAGTAAGGTAGGGTGCTGTGATACCCTGGGAGCCAATGTATGCTTTGAAATCTGGATCATGGCGAGCAGTGTGCACCGTTAATGAACCATAATTAAGGAGAGCCCTGACAGATCAGCCTAATCCTGCAAAGCACACAAGTAGTGCAGAATACCTCCCAGCCATAACCCGTCAGGATCCAAATGAATATTCAGCGGTGGGGCTAAATCAATGTGTGGCAGTGAGAAAATGTTTTGTTTTCATCATGGTTTAAACAAGGTTAAATATTTCCTTTTTCGAGAGGACAGTTTAACATTCCCCCTCATTGTGAATTCAGCTCCCCCCCCCCCCCCCCCCCCCCCTCGCTTCCCTCCCCGATTTTTAAAGCCGTTAAAAAAACAACATATGTTTGTCGCACATTGCTGCGTCAAACAGATTTCCTGTGCAGTATACATGACTGGCGACACCATGGTTGTATATATGAAATAGTGCGCGGGTTCCGCTTAACTCCATTCTGGGGCCTCGGGTGTATAAATTTGCTGGATGCTTCTTCTGTCTCTCTCTCTTAATTCATTGCAGTCGGGTTCTCTTTGATGCAGTTCTCTTGTCCCCCAAACAATCGGAGTGGAGACAATGGAGGCATAATGATAGATCCGTGTACCCGCCATCTGTAAGAGCAGCTGCTCCCTTGCATCTGTACAATATGCTGGAGCGGGGAGCCTCAGTAATCTGCATAATAAGGAGAGGGCTTATCCCAGTCTAGTTAATAATCACAAGCAATCGATGCACTTCATTCCCTCACTGTGGTGAGGGTGAGGGAGAGAGGAAGGAAAAAAAACAACAACTGCAAAAGTTTCAGCATGCCTGCCATATCCTTCAGACACGCGGGGGTCACTGTGTAATGCCGAGTTGTTGATTTTCGCCCGAAGCTACAGATTTACGCGGCGCTCAATTTCATCTTTTCATGAATACCATAATTAGGACACTCTGGGTTATCAGACTGCTGCCGCCCCCACTTCCGTACACAGAGGTTATGCCCCTGTTCTGCAGCACGCAGCCTCGGAAAGGGACACGGGGAGAAAGCACTCCCTAAAGTGACCTCTGAACGTCGTTTGCTCTGGACTCTTTTTCTCCCACCCAACAATCAATGGGGGGTTGTGTCAAACACAAACTAGGCATAATGAAACTGCCAGAGAGGAACTGACGCAGTAACCTATAGTCCAGATATTGACATTACTTGCATATGCTGACTGGCATGATGGAAAATTGAAGCTCTGTGCGATTATATGTGGGTAGGTTAATAAAGGCATGTTTTGTTGTGGAAGTGGCACGATTTCCTCTCCCTTAATACTGTAACATGGTGGCATTTCACTTGTGTGGCTTACACTGACTACAGTACAACACCTCATCAGCTGAATAATGATTTGTTCAAGTATGAAACACCTGCTTTGGATCAAAGTCACAGAGCATGGTTTTGTTTTGAGCTTTATCACACACGAAGGAGCATTTGCATAATTGTTGAGTGCAAGGAAATGATTTGTGAATTTAACTAATTAGCAAAGCAGCCAGATTCACAGGAAGAGGGTATCCAGACATTGTCGGCTGAAAAACTTCCTTGGACTTTTATCTAATTTTATGAATTATCACTAAAAATGGTCTTAGAGATGTGAATCTCTTTCTAAATAATTTATTCCAAATGGCTTTGAATGCTGTGTGTGATTGTGGAGAAATGCTGTATTTACATATACTTAAATAATATCCTTCTCTGCATGGAACTGCTATAATGGATTGCAGAGATGCTTGTCATTGTGTAAAATTTTATAAATACCTTTGGGTACATATTTTAATTGAACCCAATTTAGCAAACTTGGTAATGGACCCTGAGAAGATACTAAATTGATAGAGTAGAGAGTATACAATATTATTGATCAGCACAACTCTCCTCTTGGTATTCCCTTGTCAAATGGAATATGCTCATTGAATTTAAACACTTTAATGTACCAAGATCTAGTGGTGCACTGCTATATGATGATTTTTGTCTCTCATATACTGACACTCATAGTTTCAGAGTAGAATCTAGTTGGATCTAAAGTGGCTACTTTGCAGTGTTTCATATGCTTCACCATTTTAGATCCATGACCATGTATAGGTTCCCCCAAAGGAAACATGACCCAATGTGACACATCCACATTGATTACATACTGGGTTATAATTGTTTAATGCTCCAGGTAGACATCCATATAAAGAGCTCATTGTGTGTAAGAGCACTGATCAACTCAACATGGTGACATGTGCTGTTTAGACACATGCTAATACAGAGCAGAACCAGATAGGAAAGCTCAGTGTACCACACTGCACAACATTGTGTATGTGTACACTGTGTGTGTGTGTGTGTATGTATGTGTGTGTGTGTGTGTGTGTGTGTGTGTGTGTGTGTGTGTGTGTCTGTATGAATGAATGAATGAATGAATGAATGAATGAAGCTTCTAGATTTCTTATGAGATTGTGTAAGCGAAGTGCCTCTTGCTATCAGAATGGCTGAATAGTGCACAGTATTTATGATTTGGTGTGGGCTCTGAATATTACAACGTGTTTTATATGCAATGTGTTTTCTATTTAGTTTGCCTATTACATCCCAGAAGCATTACATGCCCAACATTACCGTTTCTAGTTGTCCATTACATTTGTCACTCAGAGTTGTGCAAGTAAAGTCGGTGGCTGGAATTAGATTAGATTTAAGAGACTGACTGCTTCCATTGTGGCACATCCCTATGGTTGATAGGAACTTAATCATCGCAGCCATTCCTAATTATTATTGTGCATTTCATCACACATTGAGATTTTCTTTGTAGTTAAATGTGCTTTTAAATCTTTTAGTCTTTTTATTTCCTGTCTTACCCAATATCCTAAGGTGGAATTCAATGTATTTACTTATTTCAGTGAATCTGTATGAAATCCTGTTGATGTGAGCCTGTGCAATTCCTCATACAAATGCATGCTATTCTGAGCTTCACTAGCCATAAACAGCATAGTGTTGTGTTTGAACCATTCTTCTCCTCAGCAAACAAACAGACATGAGAAAAAAGCATATGTAAAGTAGTTTATGCATGCATAACAGTGCAATCCCCACTGGAAACACGGGGAACATGTGAGGCAGGTGCACCGGGCCCCCAGTGAGGCCACGGAAGACTCTAGAAGTGCAGGTGTGACGTGTAACATGCCAGCCAGGTGCTTATTGAGATATCAGAATCAGTCACTGTGAGTTTGATGCATCACCTGGGGTTTCGCTTTGTCACTCTCCGAGCAATACATCAGAGGACAAATAAACAGCGTGGAGGAGAGCCAAAGACACCTGTAAGAAAACAAACTTTGTGCTCCGATTTTTGCCTGTTGTTCCCACGCACTGCGTAGAGTGAAGGGGGATACTCAATACCTCTGTGCTGAGAGTTTTGTTGTGGGTAGCTAGGCTGTGAGTGCTCATGATCACAGCACTCTCTCGCTCTCTTGTTTGCCCCTTTCCGTGAGAGCGCCGAACAGCCTTACCAAAACAGTGTTAGCCTGCTTAAATGTCAGTGTCCTATAAACCGCAATCCATTAAGCTCTGGCTTGTGTAAGTCATCATAGGGTGGACACTCCTTGACATGAAAGGCTTGGTTACCAGATGAAGTAAGCAGAACTCAGTCAAGACTGCCAGTGTGTCTCCATGAGCACATAAAAGCTAGCCAGATTTACGGGAAGGTTTTCATCCCAGACTCCATCCTAGGCACCATCTGATAAACAAGCAGTCTTTTGCTCCAGGCTAAATGATACTCTTTGAGGTCCTGATTTACTATGCTGTGAGGGATACATTTGTGGTCCCAGGTCTGAGTTCCCCCTCTGTGATTATTCATCCGTGAGCTCAAAATTCGAGACTCAGAAGTTCTACTTACGAGCCCGAGAAGTTGTAAATGAACAAATACGTAAATGATGGTAGTTTTATTCAGAGTTAATAGATGAAGAGAAATGAACTTTTCACGGATGCAAATGACTCTTAGCTTTCAGCAGAGTCCCCTGGTTCCTCTTGAATTAGGGGGAGAAGCATAGCCAGTGTGCCCAGGCCAGACAATCTTATTTTTCTTCCTTTTTAAGAGGAAACACATCAGGGTATTGGACCTCTGCATGCATTCCTAAGAGATGTGATTAAAGGGAAATGCCTCAATGTTTTACCCCTCACGTTCTCAATAATAAATTAGTCACAGATTTCAAATGACTGGACTTGCTTCGTGTCCAATGGCTTGTCACTGGGAGCACGGGACTGTGACTAGAGGGAAAATTGATTCTCAAAACCAACACTACTGTGAAAATAAATGTTGAAGTGGTAAGGTTCTATAATATAACTGCTTTTGTCTTGTTAGAGTCGCATGAAAGAATTATTGGAGTAAACCTCCCCTCAAACTTTAAACTTTACCTAAAGAAGAGTGAATCCAAAATTCAGCTGAGGACATTTGCTGTAAACCTTGCGTGACAATGGACGATTATTTTTCCTTCTTGTGTCCATTATCCCTTTTACGATATTTTCTCTAACTACAGTGTCGAGCCACAAAGTAATGGGTTGGGAATGTAAATAACTCTGTTTGCATTTGAATCAACATGTAGTCAAGGTCATAACACAAGCTGTAAAGTCTGGTGGTCGCAGCTCATAAATGTGAGTTTGTTCAGCACAAGAGTTCAGCAGAGGAGAGAGCTAATACTTAATTTATGACACGTACAGGCCGGTGTGTTTACATGTTCTTAGTGCATGACAGGAACTTCTGCAGCGTGTATATTACCCACTGAATTAAGCCCTAATGATAGCAGTAAGTTGCTTTAATAGCAAAAAATCACAGATCATTTACGAAATCAGAATCACTTAAAGAAAATACCATTAATTTGGTAAATTCCCAAGTGCTGCATTTTTCCATTAATTGTTTTAGACAGTCAGGTCTATCATCATCACTAAGTGACATAATAAACATCCTCTTTTGCAACTGATCAGTTTTGTGTCATGGAACTGTTTTCCCAGGGAAATATCTGCGCTGCTTTATTAGAGCAAGTTAAGTGGCCCTCATTGCAATAAACATATAAACTGCAAAATCAATGCTAAGAAAGTCTTTACAAAATGCTGCATAGTAATCCAATAAATAGATCTAAGCTAATGAAATGGAGTCATGTGTATGCACACAATATTTCATCTACTTGCTTTGTATCTTATTGACTGTGGGATGGCACACCATTGGGGTCTTTACCATAATATAGGCCAGCGTGTTGTTAAACCACTTAATTTTCTCCATTACACCCCCATCCACACATGTCTCCACCACTCAAAGCTGTGCTGGAATGAGGTGGGGTGATGAGTGGTCACCGTGGTGGGTCAGCAACATTCTGGAGGTCTCCGTCAAGGCCTTCCGCTAAGCCTAACGTGGGCTATATATATATGATGGTCTTCTCAAATTTCAGGACGTATACAAAGAACTATGTCCGCACAAACACACAGGCGCGCACACACACACACACACACACACACACACACACACACACACACACACACACACACACACACACACACACACACACACAAAGGGCCTTATGAACTGTGTAGGAAGCCAAATTTGTGCCGCATCCAGTATCTCTAACAGGGCAGGTTAAAAACTGGACCATTACTTTGTGTCAGTTTTGGGATTCAATCTTTTTTGCATTATCTTCCACTGGATAGCTTCAGGTCTCTGCATGATTCTTCATATGTGGTCTGTTGTAACTGCGTTTAGATTATGCTACAAATGTGAGAGGATGTCCCCTTAAACATTCTTGTTCCAATGGCAGGCGGTGCTGGTGACAGGCTCTTGCTCTCTAGAACCTGAGCTGAGGTCAGATTAGTCTCTTTAACTTCACTTCACAAATTGTGCCGAGGGCTCTCTTTCAAAGACAGCGAGAATTAATAAGAGATTTAGAGCCCCTGATGCCTTGTAATTGCTGCTTCAGGTTGTTCCCGGTAATTTATGACCCTTAGAGCTCTGTTCGGATGGACAATAAAAGTGGATAATATAGTCGAGGCAGGACAGAGAAATGGGACGTTAGTTGTGAGACCCTCATAAAGGTTAAAAGGTGAGTTCAGGAACAATCAACTCAAACACATATTTTCCACCTTGGTAATAATTCAGAATGAGCACTCTGAAGGGGTAGGGCTGGTATAGTGCACTGATATGGAGTGAACATAACCAGCACCTTAGACTGGACAGAGGAAGCCACTGAAAAATAGGGCTGCCATCTTCTTGTTCAGTGGAATCTCAAAACATAAGCAGGAAAAGCCAGCCACATGCTTTACAGCTTAAGGTTGAAGGAGCATTTCACATCTCAGGTCTTTGTGCCTGATATGTTACAGACCAAAAAACGGCATTGTGGGATATCAGCTGTTTAATCCCATCCCTTTAGAGGGTTTATTGGTTCATTTGAGAGGGTCTGTTGACATTCCCCTCGCCCTGTTAAAAGGCGCCTACCCCTCCAGTGAAATCTGGAGGGTTCTTTGCTCAGGCACAATGCCCCATGTGGGTCATCCCTCCCCGAGGACCTGTGATTTTCCTGCTTTAAGTGTCTTCTGTCAACCCTAATTTGTCCCACTCCTGCACCTCCCCTCTGCTCCCACTCTACCCTTCAGAGGGGGGAGGGATGCCCTCCTAAATGTTATTAAAAGCTCGGCCATAATTCTGTGTTTGTTTTGCGGGAGGACTGAGAGGAGGTTTAAAGCCTCAAAGGCCACTCAGTGCCAGGTGACCATTATGAGGGCCGAGGAAATACAGCTGCCTCCTCCACAGTCTGCGTGTGCAGCCCTGCCTCTCCAGCCAGGAGCACTGTGGTCTGTCTGACCAGTGTCACAACAACAGTAGCCAGGCCTTTGTTTGATGACTGACCAAAGTCTGCAGTTTTTATGTGTTTACTTCTTTGCCATAGCCTTAGTATTTGACTTCTTTGCCATAGTCTTATTATTTTACTTCTTTGCCATAGCCTTATTCATTTTTTAAGCTCTTGCATGTCATCGTGTGTTGATCTTTTTTTTTTTTTTTACCGTTTTTTTTTCAATTGCTTAAAAGTTATGTCCTCCAACTAACTCTAGATGGCCTAGCCTGTCAGGCATCTGAGGTGTAATGTATGGTTGTTATTTTAATCTCTTCCCGTTCAGAGGTTTCAGAGCAACGTGAATACGAATTAGAGTGCCAGAATTAAATGTGAAAGGGCACAGCTTCAGCTTGCACATAGTGTTAGCGACATAATACAATCGGCGTGAATTGCATCTCAATGAATTCCTTTGTGACTCCGTGTAACAATTTATTCATTTGCACTCTGGATTAATAAGGGCAGCATGATTGCAAATAATAGTTTGTGACATGTGCTGGCGCCTGCACGAAAGCCTTTACCAGTTTAGCCAAAGAGAATTGCTCCATTTGATTTATCTGCCTTTGATTTCTAAAGGAAAAGCAATGAAACAATTCTTTCAATTCTTTTTCGCACCACTCCACCGTCTTCCCATCCACTTCAATGATAAGCCTTTGGGCAAGCAGTCAAGAGGCTTTCTTTTCAATTATACCCGACTTGTTTACATTAGATTTCCCCCGGATCTCCCCCCGAAAGAGCTGGTAGAGAACCGGCAAAACTCATATACGTAGGTTGTCTTGTGATAGAACAAGCTAAATACAATTTTGTGCCTGTGGTGGGTAAGAACCATGTCGGATATTTTTTCAATATCTTGGGCCTGGGCCAATTTCTTTTCCATTTTTTGCCGTATATCATAGTATCGGAGTATGGTAACATAATATGCATAATTCATACACCGTCGGCCCTCTACCCTTCAGAATATGCAGTTTTGTTTGCACATCGGCACCTAAAGTAATATGGCAGTGTCCATTAGTTGGACATAACCCAGGTCAGTGTTTGTCACACTATATGTAAAGTGACAGAGGGCCAGAAAAAACATGAGCTTATTTTGTTTTGCTTTCTTATTCTTTGCATGGTTGGGAAAAGCCACAGGGACAAAGCTAGCCATATAAACCAAAGCTGTTTGTCACTGTTCTACCAAATTCAACATGGAGAAAGTAGTATGGCAGAGTTTTTAATTATCCGCAACACTTATAAGACTGTATATGCTTTATATTTTTAGGGAACAATATCCACTTTTCTTCATTATATACATTTTTTACAGATACATACCGCGTGTTGACAAAACCAAATGGGAAGAAATTAGGTGGCATGTCCAACAATTTGTCAGCCAATCACTAATTTTCTCTATTTAACCAAATTTGACAAAACTTACATTGTCAAAGATGCACAGACATATTTTTCATATCCTATGTGTGTGACTATATGTTGTAGCACTTGCTGCAGATCCATTCTGAAAAGAATGATTTTAAATTCTATATCCTCTGTGGTGTATTCAGTGTATTGTGGTCATGACTAATACAAGATGTTCTTTCTAAATCCCAACCCAACCATGGTCACGGACCTCCTTTAACCAAATGTAATGGTCATTACTCACATTTCACAAACAATTAATTGTGCCGGCACAAAGACAAAGTAGCTATCTGGGAAAAAAGCAGGAGCGCCCTGGGACTGTGCAAGCTGGCGAGTGCTCTTCCTGTGGTTCTGCGCTGGCTCCTTGAGGCAAGTGCAGTAGTGACCTCCGTCAGACACCATCTCCCTGCAGGCAGCGGGAGGACCAGACGCTTCCTCCCCATAGCCGGCGCTCATTGGGTCATCATTGGGCTAAGCAGGCCCATTAGAGCGCGCTCGTCCAGGGCTGGATCACCCACACAATGCTCCGAGACACGACGGCCTCCGAAAGACTGGGACATTATCAGCTGCTGCTGCTTAGAGGTTGCAAAGTGTGTGCCTGCTCTCGAAATAGGTGCTAGTCTGTCTTTGTTCTAGCTAGTTAAACGGAGATAATGAAATAGCCTAAGTATGAAGTTAAAATGTTGGCACTGCTTTTTAAGAATCACTTCAGCTGGAATGTATTCAAACAGAGGCAAATGTATTTTCAGCTAGATTCAGCAGGACATGAGCATATGTGGTGTACAGGCATGTTGAGGTCCATCAGGAAGTCTGAGATCTTGGGGGGGATGAGGTTGTTTTGTGGGGCTTCGTTGACATGTCTGGACTGTTTGGCTCCCTGGACCCAGCGTTTGAGACTGGTAAGCCACCTCTGGCAGTTGAGAAAAAATATGAAAATGAAATGCGCCGTGGCTTTTCGCCGATGTAGTTTGTATGTGGAAAGGCCTGTTTTGTGTCAGCTCTCTCCGTAAGAACACAAGCATGTATAATATCAGGCAGAGGAACTGTCTTTGATTCTGAGGGATGGGGGGCGAGCATCACCTAAGTGTAGTGGAGCAGGGAAATAATGGTATCCCGCTCTGTTTGTGCAAAAGCAAAGGGAAAGGGAGAGGAAATGGGGGGGAGGGGGGGGGGTTCTGCTTCACATTAAAAGTGCCTCTCTAGGTAGCTGACATGACGCGTCTAGTCAGACGTAAATAATGACAGACGGAAACTATCATGAGGTCTGTGAAGCATCCACATGCTGCCATCATTTTCTGTCTAACCTTGCATTGCCAGCAGCTCCCAGCCCTTACCAGCCCAGGAGATCATTTAAAAAGCCGAGACTAATGATGCTGCCAGGCCCAACACCAGTCAGGCGGATTTGCATGAGTTTAGATCAGTTAAGTAGCTCCAGGTCGCTGCCATGGCTGACTTTTGATGGCTGGCTTCTGCATCCATTTCCATTCCTCCCTCCTTTCCTCTTTGTTAAAAAGGGAACAGTCAAGTGGGCTTCAATGCCTCCTTTCTGCGCGGTTGCGGTTGCTAGCCAAGAGGTTGTGAATGTCAACATATAGACAATGCTATTGATTTACCTCTTAATGTAAATGTATCACTTTTTGAATTGGTCTAAAATTAAGATACAAGAGGGGGGAAAAAAGTGCATGTCAGTGCTTATAACGATTTAATGTTGTAAGAGCGGACTATTAATCGCCTGCAATTTAAGACAAGGAGTTAACATTTCAAATCAAATATGTCTTCTTATTTACTGAGCACAGCATAATTGAGAAAAATGAGCCGCAGGTCTGACGCAGTTATTAATTTACTGCTGTAACACAAATTCACAAGGTCACTGTGTTTTAAAGGGGAATTGACATTTTAACATAAACCATGGGGAAGAATTGATATTTTTCCCCTATTCTATTTAAATGTCAGTCAGAGATGGACTGCAGCCATAAAATGGATGTATGTTTTTATACTGTTACTAGTTAT
Organism: Clupea harengus; assembly: GCF_900700415.2. NCBI lineage: Eukaryota > Metazoa > Chordata > Actinopteri > Clupeiformes > Clupeidae > Clupea > Clupea harengus. The sequence goes on from NC_045153.1 coordinate 26,980,647, forward strand.
ATATAGTACATGCTTTATATGTATATACAATTTAGTTTATTTATAAATTGGACATTTAGTTTGCGAATTTTTATTGAACTACATTTATTAGTGTGATTTCATGCCGAGGTGCCGAGATGTGTCCCCTGCTTATCAGCAGAGCTTGTAATTTCTCTCACACAGTGAGTGCCAGTGGTAGGGCTGGTTCTTGGAGGAAATAGAAAGCTATGTTTGAAGCATTAAAAAAATTAATCACCATTAACTACCCTGGAACATGGGAATGTAAAAACAGCAGCATGGCAGCATATTTGCATAATGCGAAATGTAATCCCTCTTCAATACACGTATTAATCTAAATTGTAAAAAAAAAAAGTAATGGTAAGGCAACTTACATGCTGTAATTGGCATCTTGTGGTTTGCCTTCCTGAGGAGAAAGTTGAGTTTTATGTGCTTTTATAATAAATAGCATATTTAAGCACCCAGGAAATCACTGCAAGACATCCATCCTACAACGTTTCATTTATTCTAGTGTGTTTAATTAAAGCCAGGAAACCGGCTGCAATTTGTTTCTGAACAGTGTCTAATGTCTGAGACTGGTTATTAGATATTAAATTGATGCATAATTCAGGCAATTAAGAAAGTAATCACACAAAGTAATGTAATGGAAGTTAATTATTACTGCATAAGCAAACAGTTCATTAATGCTAGTTAACGCTGTGACTGCATCCCTAATATGCCCACCATGCAAGCAAATTCCTAGCAGGGGCATGTTTTGATCAGCTGATTAAACATAAGACGTTGGCTGATGTGGGATAAAAAAGGACTCCAGGCCCTCTCCCCCCTCCTCCTCTGTCTGGCAGTGAGAGAGAGAGTTCAGTGTGGCTGCGGAGTTGGAGGTTGTCAGTGGCGTTTCTCTCCAAAGCCTCAAAGATGAAGTGGACAGTCAGTGGCTCTGTGGCCGACTCCTCCAGTCACCAGTCATGTCAGAGAGAAGGTGACTGGCTGCCTGACACCCCCCACTGCTCTGCCTCTGTCTCTCTCATTGTCTCTATCTCCTCTTACCTCTGTCTCTCTGTCTGCCCATCTCCGTCTCTCTCTCTCTCTCTCTCTTTCCTCCATCATCCCCTTCTCCTGCGTGCACGCTTGCTCAATCCCACTCACTCTCACTAACTCTCTCCCTCACCCCCTCCCCTCCCTCTCAGAATATGACTACACTGCCCATGTTCAGAGAGTGCACGCATATAAATAGCCTTATAAACATATAGACAGCATATGCACATTGTGCTGTATGATTAAATGTCCCAGTGTTTAAGCGCTGCTCGTATAAAAAAAGAAAAGGCACGCTCTTAAGCAGAGGGGCTCTGCCTGGCTTTGTGTGCTTTAAAACCATGAAATGCTGAACTTCCCACCTCGGCCTTTGATAGCAACAACAAGGCTTTGAGTGCTTCCTGAGAGGAGGCACTGGGTGATAACGCCCGAGCTGGACACGGTGGGAACAAAGACTCCAGTCCCCATAATCCCAAACCATCCGGCACCCCGGCCTCTTGCCTTTTGAAGCGGCCATATAAAACGGGACCTTCCAGCCTCTGGTTGTTTCCTTGAGTAAACATGCTTGTCACAGTTGACCTTTTCCAGGGTCAGGCCGCTTTTATATTGGCTGACATGTTTCCAAGTTAATAGAACCATTTAGCCGAGATCCCCTGGGCCTCTATATTTATTAAGCTGCAATGAGTTGCATCTGTCTGGCAGAATCAAGTGAACCTATCAACAGAGGTCAGATACAAACGCATCATGTACACACAGATAGACACACATTATAGGATGTGTTTTGGAATAGTCCCAATCTAAATGGTTGCCATTTTACTCTTTTATTCCCCACCCTGTCATGAGGTAGTGATAATTGTTTTTGACCCCCCCTCCACTCACCCCCACCCAACACATACACAGACACACACACACACACACTTGCAAGGACCTGCCTTTAGCCATATGTTGTACAGCGATATCCTTTTTTTGTATTCTTCAGCTGTTGTCTAAGACGTATTGATTTGCCTTTGTTCATCTATTGTACAGCACCCCATAATGCTGGTCATTTTGCTGTGCCGTTTCTAAGCCTCTGTCTGGTAATCACGGATAATTGTCAATTATCACAAGGAACCATCAGATCAATTACTGCAAAATCAATGCAGGCACTTCACTGTAGTGCTTTGTTTTCTTTACGAGGGCTTTGCAATGGAGAGGAAGGGGAGCCTGGATGTTAAGGAATATAGCCGTACTAATAATGTGCTATATATTTAAAGGACAGTTGTTGAAATCAACAGTCTTATTGATATTTGCTTTTTATATTCCTCAAACACATACACACACACACACACACAACCACACACACACATACACACACACACAAAGGCAAGTCACCAGATGGGCTCTTGTTGTTGCCGCACTCAGGAAATAGCTAATGGTGACAGAACTACTGTTATCCCCTAAACGGACGGCACTGTATTACAGGCCTCCCTTTATGAGCCCAATGGAAAGGGGCTCCATTCCGCGTGGTCGAAATGACTTTTTGTGATGAAAGTTAATGTGTAGGCGTCCAAATGCTCCTTCTCCTCCTCGCCGGGGCCAGGATTTCTCGCTCTCACCTCGTGAAAGCGCTGGCGGCCCCCTCTGAACGGCTTCCAGCGTGGATGGAAACAAATGTCCTGCCGTAATGGCGGCCCCACCCAGCGGCCCTGATGTATTATCTCTCTCCTCAGCGTATTTATTTACACTCAACTTCTCAGCAAATTGCGTTGTCATCTTAATGGGGGAAGATTAATCTGTTGCCATATAGGTTCAGGTGAGTGAAAGAGATGGACTTTTTTTTTTTTGCTAAGCTTTGTTTACACGCCAATAAAATAGTTTAACTCCTTTAAGCCCAGCGAAGCGGCGTGTTTTAAGGTCCGATGCAGGCTTTTCCATCTCTGTTGAAGTTTTATTCTAATAGCAAAATACTTTTGCAGTATAAGTTAAGCAGGTATAGCATTAAATGCTATTTAAACTTTGACCTCCAAACTAGACATTAGTCTGTCCATGCACCATTACAAAAACACCAATGCAATGTTATATTTATATATAGAATATATATTAGAATATATATATATATATATATATATATATAACTACACTTTCATATATTTTACCTTGTGACATGAAATAGAATGGATCAAGCATAGGGAGGATGTAAGTAAACATTCCCCATTTCAATTACTCTCCACCCCATGTCCTGTAGATGTAGGCTCGTATGTGGATCTATTAGGCTCATGGCAATGTCCAATAGGTTGTGTTGATAAGAAGAGATTGTCTGGGTGAATTTTGGAAGGGGGGAGAAAATTGAAATATTCTCTCATTACAGCTTTACACCATAGTTTATTTACAAGATGTTTCCCCCAAATATCATTTTAAAATCCTCTAATACTTGTTTAAAAAAAAAAAAGATGTCCATTTTATTCCCATCAGTCTGTAAAATGTATCTGCACCAGTAATTACCTTGTGTGATGGTAATTGAAACTGTCATTTACCCTGTGGCCGGGCTGGTGATATTTCATCCCTCCCTGAAAGAGCCTCACATTGAATATAATCACACACACACACCTACTGCACCGGACCAAGAGAAAACAGAGTGTGCACTTTGTGCACAGCTATTTATATCAATAAGTCCCGTGCTGAGAGGCACAAAATGAGCGTTTAAGCTGCAAGGCCCAGAGAGCTCAGTAGCAGGTGGGCAGGATGCCTGTGGGTGCCTGGGCGGAGGGGGTGCCCGCTACTTTACAGGTGTTGCCCATCTCGCTGGGCCTCTGCGTGGTATATGTTAGTGTGTGTGTGTGTGTGTGTGTGTTAGAGAGGGAGGCGATTTTGGAGAAGAGAAAGGGAGGGGAGAGCGAGAGGGACAGCTGGAGCTGCAGGCGTTGGTGAGACAGAGCGAGCCTCCTCTCGCTGTCGAGGCCTCCGCAGGTCAGTGCCTCTCCCCAAAGGGACGGCAAAGCGAAACGCCATCAATTCACAAACAAAGGAGCCACTTCACCCGCCACAAAAGAAACATATGTGATAGAGCTGGCTCCCGAGCCGCAGCTCACTTTAACATGTCAGCCTCCCCTAATTAGCTTTGTTAACTCCCTCTGCTGTCTGCCCAACTGAGGACAGGCTTGTAAAGTCACAGGAGGGGGGTGTGTGTGTGTGTGTGCGTGCGTGCATGTGTGTGTGAGAGAGTGTGTGTGTGTATGTGTTTTGCAGAGCAGCAGCAGTTGTGTGGGTGCTTTATTTCCCCCTGTTTATTATTTTTCCTCGCACTCCCCTGCTTGATAAACTAGAGAGACTGGCAATATTTCAAATTTGAAAACCCCTCTCCACAATATCGGCAAGATCAATTCCTGAACGCACACCACCCAGCCATAGATCTATTGATTACCATGGGCGTGCGAGCAGAAACCTTGCCTTCCCACCTCCTCCTCCCCCCCCCCTACCCCCACACCCTCCCACTTAGAAACTGGAAGAAAAAAAAAGGTTTGCACAAAGAGGCCTCACATGGCTTCTTTATCCAGGGTGTGTGTTTAACGGCGGACAGGGCAGGGCTCTGCCTCCATCTTTATTGGGATGGCTGTGGAGTCATTACAGGCTGGCCTTCAGACTGTGGTCCTCCAAGCGTTACGCACGGAAGCCCACACCGGGCCTCATGTGACCCCTGCTGCTAACCCGCCGGAGGTGCAATTTAAGCCGGCCCTGATGACATGCGGCATGACACCCCATTCTCAAAAAAAAATCCCCAACCAAACACCCTGGCCGACGCTCGTGGGGGGGTGCGGGCCTGGGGGGGCCCTCGAGCCGCGGGGGTTCCCTCTCACCTCCACCCAACGTTGCCTCAAATTGGGCAATTCTCTCATTGTTTGTGTTTTCGGGGGGCCTGCCCGAGTGTCGGTGAGGCTGGAGACGTTGAAGTCTGATGCCTTGCTTAATAGCTCTCATCCTGTAATTGCTCCACAGGTGAGGGATGGACCCTGTAGTCCATCAGATTGAAGTTGCTCAACTTATTTCTTTTTTTTTTCTTTGTTTGGCTTTTCCTGAAATAAGCGTGCAGGTTTGCAAGGATGTATTTAGCATGGGGTTGAGAGAAGGAATGAGAGAAAGAGAAGGTGAGAGGGAGAGGGAGAGAAAAAGCATTGTTGTGATGCTAATTAAAATACCGTGGTCTCTGTTTGAAGCCATCTCTAACTAGCCTCTCCTAGCCAGAGCTCAAGGTAGATTTGACAATTGACAGGTTTCAAATCGCTCCCACCGCCTGCGCGCATCTTGTCCGCTGTTGGCTTTGTTTGCTTGCTTAATGCAAACTTTTATTTAGTCGCTTGTTGCGGCGTTTTTTTTTTAATGTATTTACGCAGGAAAGCGGGGAGTGCTTTGCGGTAAGTGCAACCAATTTCCGCAGCGTTAAAGGAGATATGAAAACCGGGCGCCCGCACCCCCAGTGGCCCCCGCCTGCCAAGCGGCTCAGAAGTCCGGCTCAGAGCTGTGTGACTGCTGCCGACTGACTGGCATGATCCCCGGATCTCTGCTCCCGCTCTGACAGAGGGGCTGGTAAGAGATGCTTGGGTTAAAAGTTCCCAGAGATGATATCTCCGAAGGCTTATGTGATGATGGGCCATGACAGGTGGAGTTTTGTGGCTATCGGCTGAATCTCTGTGTTTGCAGGGGCCGCCGTACACTGACAGGAAGCCCTGTAAATGAACAGAGATTAATGCCTCTTGTTTTGACCCCCGAAGCACTAAAGCAAAAGCCTTTAAAAATTATTTACTCATCTGCTGAAACCTAATTGTTACCCTTGGGGGCCTTTTACAAGCATCTAGGAGCTGTCATTTGGTTTACTTCAGGTCACACAGGCTGGGTTATGAAAGATTCGGTGAGTGAAGGTGACTGTTGAGGGTATGACTGATATAGTGTGCCCTTAACAAACCTATTCAGTGTTTGAATGGAGAGAGCGTGAGGTCATTGACTTCTTTTGACCACAATATTTGTTGTTGTTGTTGTGTGGTGTAAAATGTGGTGTACTTATAGTTAATTGTATAGCTATAGTTCCTTGCTTTGTATTTTTACTGAGCGGTGAGTACGCTGTTGTGTGGTGGAAAACGTGTCCGAGCTTGTTAACGTGTCCAAACGCTGTGCATTCGCTATATAGCTTCACAATATAATCATGTCTCTTGTCTCTATGTGTACAGCTGGGTGCAAATCCCACATTGACTCAGGATATTTACATGGAAACTTGTCTGTGTTGGAGAAGGCGCCCCGAAGCCACACACTGCCGCCACCCAGACGGAGCCACACAGCTCCCATAAAGTTGGAGGGCAGTTTTATGAATGCCGGTTATGGAGCGTTTTGTCTCTGCCATTTAGCTCAATAAATATCATGCAAGACATGAAAGGGCAAAGCCCGAATTTAAAAGGTCCTGTTGGTGACACAGCTCAGATGTCACTGATTAGGATCCACTGTATCTCCCCGTTTATGAGCAGGTCAAAGATTTATAACACCCATCCCTGGAGTAAAGTAGTCAATATTGTCTTTCTCTTATTGTCTAATTTAGCTTCTTTGAAGTCCCTTAATGTATCGTTTATTACATGCATTTACCTGGAAAGGTACTTTGGCAGAGGTTTCCAAGTGCACAGATGAATCTGAATTAGATTTATTGTTAAAGGCTGGCTGGTAATGTATACTGTGCTAGATGAGGCACTGTGTTTGAAGTAGAGGTTTAAGTGTGTTTGTTACGAACCACTTGAACTGGTTATCATGTTTTACTTACTAAAATGTTGTCCCCATAGAAAACTACTGAGAGTTATGCCCCTCCCCCAGAGACAGAATGCATCATCAAATTGGGAAACTGTGGTAAAACCCATATGGCAATTAACCTAATGATGCTTATTACATGTGAAACAAAACTCCTCTTATTCCATCAAAACAATAGACTCAGAAGCCTCAACTGACTAAACCATGCATCCATAAATCCTCCATTTTGCTGCACATCAAAGCCGAAGAACAGAAGAGGAAGAAAAGAGCGATGAGAGCTGCGCCAGTGGTGGAGCTGAAGCCGCCCAACTGTAAATGCTGATTGCAAAAGTGGATTATTTCCCCTGCCATCAGATCCTGTCTGCTGTGACATGCCTCAACACCTCAATGTATTCCACACAAGCGCCCGGTGGCATGACAGCGGCAGCGGCGGCAGCAGCAGAGCCTCCTTCCTTCCCTTCCCTGCACTCTCTTCCCCTCAGCACTTAGAATGAAAATCACATGCACTGTCGTGGAGGAATGCTAAAGGCAACAGTCAGGAGGATGTCTAGCCAAAAGGGATTTGTCCCTCAAAGTACAAGGTAGAGGGAAAGTGTGCCCCGAGATTTGCATTTGTGAATTGCTTAGCTGCCCAAGCATGCGTCATGCGAGGCTGGTTTGAAGTGTGTCATGGCACCGTATGACCGCTTGTACTAGGGGCTCGCTGTTGGACTTTTCCCCAACAAATATGGATTATGTTAAAGTGGGCTGAGAATTGACGAGGATATGCTAATACGTCCCAGATGGGCATGTGAGAGGCTGCCGGCAGGGACCGGCAGACAGTATATGGCAGGAGCAGTGTTTGGCAGGTCCATCATTCCGTCATTAAAGGCCACATTATTACTTACAACCAGGCTTGCATGACAATCACAGGGATGAATGTGGTCCCTTTGAGAGTAACCCACTGTGTCCTTCATTTTTTTTTTTCTTGTCTTGTCTTTTCTTTTCTTTTCCTCTCTCTCTCTCTCTCTCTCTCTCTCTCTCTCCCATCCTCTCTTTTGTTTTGTGCATCCTTGGAAGAAAAGGACTCTCAGCAGCTGCTGTGCCAGAGTTGAGCGAGGTAGGCACACATTTGTGTGTGCGTTGGCAAAGGTATTGTGTCGAGCTGTTATGCTTAAACAGCTCTTGCATAGTTACAGAGGCCTCAGTCTTTCATCATTAGTTCACTGGGCGTATTATTTGATTCCGAGATCCCTAATGTGATGTTGCTAGAGTGATGCTATTTCATGTGCACAGTTGTCACTCAATTTAACTCTAAGAACATTTTCATCCATGTAACATTGGTTTAAAAAAAACAGCATGAAAAACAAGCCAACATGGCTTGTACCTGTGCAGATATTTTTGCTACACTGAATAAGCTGTCCCCTTTGTATTATTATTGAACTAAGGTATTAGGTTTTCTGCTGTTCAAGCAGAAAGATAATGGTGGCTTATGTCTAAGTGTGCATCTGGGAAATCCATGTGTCCTTTTGATATAAGAAGTCATAACCGACGACAGCATTAAGGCAAGCAGCTAAATGGTCTTAAACATGTTTCTGCTTGGCTTCATGTCACACGGCTCATCTTGGCTCTTTAAAACGTAGCCTTGTATAATAGAGGATCAAATACATTTTTATGATCATACTAGAGCATTTTAATCCTAGTGTGTGAATGTGTGTAAAATAAATCTATTCTTCCTTATTGGAACCTGTTGAAACATATCAGTTAACTGATGTATTTTAAAATATATTTTGCAGTCTGAAGATGTGCTATTACATTTTTATCTTATTGAAAATATTGATACACCACAGTACCTACCATAATTCACCTGCTAATGCGAGCGCCTCTACTTCCTAATGTGTATGGGACCATGAGCGCACTACACATGTAAAGATGTGTATGGGATAAAGCTAACAGCTACTGACACCTCGTCCAAACACATGAGGGATTATCATCACCAAAATGACAGAATTAAAGAAGTCAGCGCTGCCTTTGAACGGGTCCCGGTGGACGTGTGGGGAGGAGGCGGCTCTGGTCTGGAGGCTGAATTTGCTGGGGGCATTGTTAGCACACAGTGCCTCCAGCCCAGGATTTAGACAAGCCTCCAGCAGATGTGGACAACCCCCCACCCCCACCCCACCACACACACACACACACACACACACGCACACACGCACACACACACACACAGTCACCCCCCCTCCACACACACCCCCACCATAACCCTGCTATCCACTACAGAGACTGGGCCTTGAACGGACGGGGTACATGGCCCAAGGCAGTCAGCTAGTTGGGATCAGTTCAGATGAGACACATTAAGTGGCTAGTGATAAATTTGGCATGACAATTGCAAACAGCAACACTTTTGTCTGTAATTAATTCCAGTGGTGCCTGAGGCCTCCTACCCCTCCCCTTTTGCCACCAGTGTGGGCCAAACACTGGCCGGCTAACGAGAACACATTACAGCCAGGATTATAGCCCTGATGGAACTACACCGACAGGGAGCCTGTGAGGAGGGGGTTGTGCTCGTGTGGGTGAGGTGGAAATGTTTGGAGCTGGTTTTAGGTAGAAAATAGGATTTTAAGGGAGAGTAAATGACTAGCATGTTTCTGTCCATTTTGTTTTGATGCAGTAATAGGACCCATTTTTGCATGGCTGCTGCCTACTCTTCACTGTTTGCTGATGACAGTGTATGTGGAGACATTAGAAAAACAGCTTGCACATGTTAGTAGTTTTATCGCTGTTAATGTGGCTCATTAAACGAGAAAGCGCAAGAATCTGGACATTAAAAGAATCCCCCTCTGCACCACAATTAATCTTGATTTCACTTTTGAGGCTATGGGCTAATCTCTTGAAAAACATGCACTTGTCTGATGGCCCCTCTCTCCCTCTCTCTCTCCCTCTGTCCCTCTATCCCTCTCTCCTCCTCCTCCTCCTCCTCCTCCTCCTCCCCCTCCCCTCACATGGCACCCCAGTAGCAGCCAGCAGGGGGAAACTGAATACATCACCAATCTGTGTCATTACTCTGTCATTGCATCAAATCACATGATTAGCCCCCGAGAGCCGGGGAGGGGAGCGGCTGCCGTGTGCTGCAGTCCCCTGGTAATGACGCTGCTGCTGGTGGGGAGGCGGCCGTGATGGAGAGGCTGTGTGCTGTCCTCCGCGCAGAGGCCAAGGATGGGCCATCACTCAGCCCAGCCTCGGATAGCCTCGGGCTGAGTGCTTTACAACAAGTTCAGCCAGGCCTCCCTCTCTCTCCATCTTTCTCTTTCTGTCTCTCTCTGTCTCTCTCTCCATCTCTCTCTCTCTCTCTCTCTTTCTCTCTGTCTCTCTTTCTCTCTTTGTCCGTTCTCCCTCCATTGATTTTGAAATTTTAGTTAATACACCCATGACTGCAGCATGATACAGGCTTGTGTTTGGCTGATGCAACAAACACATTGTTATTTCTTAAGGGGGGAAAAAAAATGAAGTTGCCACATCACTCGGACTGAATCTTCACAAGCCTACGTTGAGTGTTTTTTAAAAAGAGATAGATAAATAAATAAAGGAAAAGAAGAGAAAACCTGGGCAATTAAATTGGAAAAGGAGTACTTAAGAGCTCCTAACGTGGGCCGGCGCTTTGTGGCAGGCCAGGCCGACAGTTTGTCGATGCAGCCTTTTATAATGCAAAGGCTTATAATTATCTCACGCCTGCTCATTTCACTCTGACATATCGCTTTCCTAAATGTCAAGAGGAGCGGCCAGCAATGCGGCCCCCTCGCCTCTAGCCCCTCGCCCTGCTCCCCGCTCCCCCCCTACCCCGCACCCCGCACCCCGCACCCCTTCTCCCGGCTCCACTCACAGACATGATGATGGCGGTGCTTTAGCCCTCAGCGCAGCCCCCCCGCCAGGGAATAGCCACTCAGGCATCACCGATCGTTGACCTGGCTATTGTTGTTTGTGATACTTACTGGTAAACTTTTGCAATCAATACAACATCAGCCGGCAGAGCCCCCGGGAATGAAAACCTGAAACAGTGCACTTAATCTTGGAGTCGGCCCCTGCTCCCTGCTCTGCCGCTAAACTGGGTAGTTGGCCTACTTGATGCTGCATTATTGCAGCAGAGGTCAGATGTGAACTGTCTCGCGGTGCAGCTGATGAATGGCTGTTTTTGATAAAGCGCCTCTCCCATCCAACAAGAGACATTTAATAATGATGGACCATAACGGCACACAAAAAAATCCTTGTAGCCTGCTGGTGCTGCTGTAGCATCTCTCTCTCTCTCCCTCTCTCTCTCTCTCTCTCTCTCTCTCTCTCTCTCTCTCTCTCTCTCTCTCCCTCTCTCTCTCTCTCTCTCCCTCTGCCTCGCTCTTCAGTGTTTCTGGGCAGGTATCTTCTTTCCTCTATTGCTCCTTGGGCCATACATTCTACCTCAGCTGTGTGAAAGTACAATAGAGGCACCCAACTGTGCTTTGTGTCAGTGTGTTATTGTGTGGATGAGTACAAGTCAGCAATGAATGAACATTCCACACCACTAAGGTGTATTTTGCGGAGTGTTTGACGATGGTGAAAGATCTATAGAAATAGCAGATAGATATTTAACGTTTGTGTTCATTTGAACATAAAATAGCTTGAGGGCATGATTGTCATTGTTTTTTGTAACATTACGTCTACAGCCTAGGGTCATGCTTCTAGTGTCTGGATATTCCTCATCCATGCAATTTTATAGCGATGACTTAACTATGTCAGCTAATTGAGCATTTTGTCTCTGCATGGCATTCATTACAAATGAAAATAGTACAAATAAAACAGTTTTTCTTCCATTTTGCATTTGCAAAAGCTGTGGCATTCAAATAGGTTTTATGACATAGGCCTATTATATTTACACAACGTTCAGGCCTTCTGAGTTCAGACTGCATTGTTACATTTCCAGATTATTATAAAATGTCACAGAGGTATTGTGGGCACCCTGTGTTCTCTATGTTAAGAAACGTGAATAAAGAGTCGTTAACCCTAATTATTCTATAACTTCAAAGTGGCAGAATGTGTTGAGCAGCCATATGCTAGGCTGGTGTGATCATGCATAGATTTGGGTTTTGCAGGCAACCCCATTTTCCTTGAGCTCGGAGATGTTTTGTGTTCACACAACATATGCGTGCCTTGCAAATGTATTCACAGTTCATAAGGAAAGTAAAGAAGTTAGATTATGCATGTCATAATGAGGATCAAAAGATGCAGTCAGTCTTCAAAATCTTATTCTGACTGGATATCTCCTGAGGCAGCGAGCAGGTAATTGAATGCCTTTTTAACCATATATGATCTTTTAACAAGCCGGGAAGATAACGGGGGACGAGGCGGCACCTAGCAATTTAAACAATATGTCAACTTGATAAGCAATCAAATCAGCACATAGTTAGCTTAAGTGCCTCTAAATAAAATGCACTCTTTTAAATGAGTATAGTTATGGGAGCCTTACAGTGAAATTAAATGCCATTCTTCAGAAAACAATGCACAGAGCACAGTGACAGCTCTGACATAGACAGTGCCTTTAGTGACAGGAATAACAAATTAATTGGGACCATAACACACTCTCTCTAAAGGTGAGGTAAACACACTTGACTGTATATTTTTCACCATCAGTTAAATCTCATTTCGATCTAAAAATAAACCCAGAGACATTGAACACTTTTAATGGATTTTGACATCTCTGCATTATGCTGTCACTCCAGTATAAATGGATCATAACTTTGCTCTGCACCAAGGAATTACCACGCATTTTGAGAGAATATATTGCTCACCAAGCTGTGAATTATGATGCAAGATCAAAATAAATGTGTAATGACTTTGGAGAAGCCTGGAATAATTTATTGGTGGAAGATGCTTCTTGTGTTGGAAAAAAAAAGAGGGGGGAAAAAAGGCCAGAAAGAAGGGAGAAGTCGTTACTCTGCTCTCGCACACACACAGCCCGCTTTTGTTTCTGCACTTCATTTTCAAATGTCAGAGATTGAGTCAGACAGAAGCTTAACCTGTTTACTGGAGCTTGGAAAATGAAGGGTTGGTTTGGAGTGCAGCTGTGCTTAATGATATGGTTATTTATTGATCAGAGACTATATGTGTCAGAATGTCCAAGGAATTCATATGAGCCCCTGGATGGAAGGGCTGAGATTTGCTTCTTCATTTTGATAGATAAAAGAAACAATTTACCTCCCTCACACGGATAACACCAAAGTGGATTTTTTTTTTGTTTGTTTGAACGTGGTTTTGATTATCTCTTGAACTTTTGGTTGTTTAATGAATTCTGAACTATAATTTTAAAAACTATCTATGGTGACCCTCATTGCATTTGCCCCTAATTATGATGGATATTACTGTATACCAACTGCTGTACGCAGTGAGGCTAGTATGAATTTTGTATTAATGGTATAGATAGAAGCAGAGCAGTTCCTCAGCAACTTATATGTATCCTATACAGCGCCACTAGAAGAGGTTAATCCCAGTCTGGGTTAACAACCCTGGGACTCCCTAACCCCAAAGGTGATGGTGGTGTTTGGCTGTGTGGCGTGGGCCTCAGTAAAGAGCGATGCTGCACATTTCCTGGAACACCTCTGTCTCATTTAAAGAGCTCAAGTGAAGTGTGGTACGGCGTGTGATGCACCAGCGCACCTACTTTACATCCCCACTGTAAACACTGTCTGTTATATTATTCACACCAGGCGTCCTCCGGAGGCATCAATCCCTTTTGAATATTTAACACGTGCTATTGTACTTACTGCCCCCCATACCGCCCCCGCCACACCAACACCACCACCACCACCACCACCACCACCACCGCCCCACCGCCTCTTGTGTGTGCCGGGGCTGGCCGTGCCGTTCATACATTCGTTGCTCACGTCTCTTTAGCTCCGGTGGAGGCTAATCCCCGGGTTGGCCGGCCTCCTCTGTTGTCTCCTGGTTGTTTTTCGGTGTAGTTCATAAATTATAGATGGGCCATGTCGAGGGCCATCATCTGGCCTGATCCCTGTCTGTGCTGACAGCTGTATGATGCGCACTGAGTGCAGCAGATTGGGAGCTCAGAGTTTCATCAATAAATATCACTCTGACCCTCACACTTGGCCTCGTGTCAGCGGTCAAGGTAATGGCTTTTTATTATCGTGAAGGGCAGCCCAGCGTGGGGTAGACTTAAGGTTGCTCGTCCATCTCCAGGTCCACAGACAGAGAGATGGGTAGACAGAGAGAGACAGACAGAGAGAGAGGGAGAGGGGGAGAGAGAGAGAGGTGAGAAGTGAGGGTGGAAACAGACACAGAAGTTTAAGTCGAGGAAGTCTTTTATTAACTGAAGCAGTGGGGAATGGATAAATGAGTGGAGCTCTGCTGTGGCTTGTCAGGAGGCTACGCTGCTTATTTCTGTGGTGTCTTTTTTAACAGGGCTATTATTACTTTATTTCCTGAAAATCATATTACAATGATAGTGTAGAAGTGTAGTTAGTAGATTTAATTCCCTGCTCTTTTTTTATTCTGGGTGGGCTGCAAGGAAGAGAGAGTTTTTGTGTGTTGTGAGTCATGTGTGTTTGTTTATGTGTGTGAGGCTACTGGAGTGTGTATTTGGGGAATAGTCCAGTGCTAATGGGATTCTGCTTGGCCCGTGTCAGAGGCTGAAATGCTGAGGTCCAGTTGCTGAAGGCTCAGGCAGCTACAAGCTTCACGATGTCGGAGAGAATACAAGTTTTGAGGCAAAACGTTAGAGAACAGAACAACATTTTGTCTAAAGTTCATTCATCAAAAAGCTGCATATTTTGAAAAGGGTAAAAGCCCCACACAGCCCTGTCAGGGAAGTACAAAGGCTAGATACTATAGATTACTTTAATCCCCCTGCCAGATATAAAAAGGATAATTACATATTTGTGGTGGAGGCTGTGCGGTGGAAAAATCAATACAACCTTTTTTTCTGTATGACACTTCATTAGTGTGAAAAAATCTTCGAGCTGAGAAGAAGTGCTCTGCAATTAAATGGTTCTGGTACCTTAGAGTTGGTAATGGCTCTATATTATTATCCAGTTTATTTGAAATAGTGGTTGCACTTGAGGAGTAATTGGAAACCATTGATTATGTACTTTTATGTGTACACTCTTGCAAATCATTATGGAAAGAAGCAATAGTTAGTTAGCCTCTCTAATGAAGCACTAATTGCGCTAAGTAGGTTAAGATGTTAGTCAAACTGCACTGAACTGAAATCACGGCACAAATACTTTCCCGCAATCTCACTCAGCCATGGAGTCAGCCAGACTATGGCACTATTGTATTGTTTTGCATAGCCCACAGTTTTTATTTATTTGGTGTCAGACGTGGTGGGATAAAAATGTATTCAGAAGTGGTCCAATCGGCAGTATATAAAATTGAGTATGAGCGGAAAAATGAGAACAGAGGCAGGGAGAAAAGGGTGAAAGGAAAGAAAATGGTAAACGATGGAATATTAAAAAATGCCCTCCTCTTTTTCTGTGACACTCAGTTCTCAGCAACCTTTGTCTTTTTTTTTCTTTCTGTTAAAACTCGGTTCTGATCAGCCCACAGCAGAGAGAGTCTGGGTTGTTCTTCAGGGTTGTTATGACCTGTATTACACTATGAAGGACCCATTACACTGCATTCAGGTTATGGAGCTGAGTATGGGGTTATAACAAACCTGCAGTTTTGTGCATACTCTGTAATATACGAAACTAGTACATGTATTCATTTTCTGTAGTTACACATCTGTAGTCCTGGTTTTCAATGCCACTAATTCTTGCTTTAACTAATTATGCGACAATATATTTTGTAAGGTACATCAAGTGTTACCTGCTGTGTATATAACAGGACAGGCCAGTACTACAATTTGCAACACATACAGTATAACTATACACTTTGGGCATTGAGTGGGGAAGAAGGGGGGGTCCTCAGGCTTCAGGCAGGGGGAGATGTAGCCTGTGTTCTCGGGGCAATCAGTCAGCTCACCACCCACCACTATGCCATGTTCTGGATGTTGAAGGAGAAGAGGTCGCCACTGGTTAGGGCTTAAGCCCAGGACCGCTGCTCCAGCAGCCTTTGATCTTCCTTTTCAAAGGGCTCAAGCATTCACACCACTGCACGCTCGAGTGGCGCCCTATTCTAAGTCCTCACCCAATTGTGCGAAAGTGAAGAGGAAGGTGCTTTAATTATGGGTTCCTAAGCAGTTAAAGAAAAGAACAAAAAGTTGTTGTGGTTTGATTAAGATCCATGATGATGTTTATCTGTTTTAATGAGATGTGTGTTTGTGTGTGTGTGTGTGTGTGTAGAGAAGTCACTGCCTGATCAGGGTTTGGGAATGCTACTGCATTAAGGGTGAGGGGAAATCTCCATCAGGGTCTGTTATTAATGTAGCCCCTTTCTTAGCGGGGATGTCAGGAAATCTCCTGGCTTTATATGGCTGTCTGGGGAGGAAGCCAAGCCCTGTTAGCTGTCATTGCACATGAAAGGATTAATGTCATCTTATAAGAAGGGGGGGAAAGCCGTCTTATAGTTATTTATTCTGTTTCATTCACAATCTGCTGGCTCTGTGGAAGGAAGAAAGGCTAATGTCTGGTCTAATTTGTAGCCTTTTAAATTCCAGACAGAGATTCTTTACATATCTCTGGAGCTCTCCTGGCTTCACTCTCTGTGGCCTCCATCCCCATCTCCTACTGGGATTCTTCCCCCTAAACCCGACCAATTTAATATCTGTAGCAAAGTGAAGATTTACATGAGTTTGTACTTGAATGGCTCCGACTGCAGCTTCATGCACTAAACACTCACACTCTAATTACCACTCCTGAATCCTGCTCTCTCATACCTCCCTCACTTTCCCTACACCTTGGCCAATTGACTGAGAGCGAGAAAGAGAGCGAGAGAGCGAGAGGGAGAGAGGAAGGAAAATACTTATTCCCCAATGCTGATTCTTAGTGCTCCTTGTTCAGGATCTGTAATTGGATCTGTGTTTTCGACTCTCTGCTAATAAGCAGCTTACTTTGGCTCCCTCTAGACTTGACCTGCCGCCATTTTTTTGTTTTATGAATTTTACAAGGGGATTTTAATAGACGCTTTAGGCTATGCAAAACATAGGGGCGAAAGGCGAGGCATAATGTAGCAGGCTGGACACAGAGGACGCCTGAGTGGCTGCTTATCATTGCGGACAGGTCTCATAACTTTCATTAGGAGTGACGGCAGACAGGACGGCAGGCGCGCGGAGAGGGACATGAGAGAATATTAACCTGTGCTCCTGGAACTAACTATAATTGTTTAGCACTCTGCCGTTCCTCAGGCTGGGAGGCCCTCATTATCTTTACACGGACATCATAGTGGGGCTGATTTTAGTAGCAGGGCTTGTTAGTGGAGATTGGAGGGTCAGGGCAGAGAGTAATCTTTCGTTGGTCTTCCTGAGGTGGAGGTTGACGGCATGAAGCCCCGACCCGAAAGCAAAGTGCCTCAGAAAAGTCCAACCACCTCATTTTTCTTCATTTTTTTTCTCTTGCATGTTTCATTTTCTATGTAAAACCCTTGCAAGCAATTAAAAGTAAGTCTGGAAATAAAGTATCATTTTCTGAAGCACTAGGCTCATTAGGAAATCATATTTTTTGTAAAAATTTATCATATTATAATAATATATCAAAATTATAGTGGAACGCAGTTTGAAGCTCTGTGTTGTCCACATAAAATACAAACCATGAAAAAGAAATGAAACATAAATCATTATTTTTCATAAAAATTCAAATAGGGACTTTTATTTTTCTTTTGTTACAAAACTGGCAAATGGCACATCATATCTCAGAAGTGCGATACTAACAACCATCTCAGGAAAAAGAAAGAACCATGCTCATATATCCGTTCCATAATTGGGCGCTTTTTGTATGCCAGACAGAAGGATGTAGATTTTTTGATGTGTGCTCCCGTCTCCTTTCCTTCTAATGCAAAGTCCGGTGTGAGCTCCTTGCTCATTTGAGAAGCGTAGAATGACAGTGTCTCCCATGCAGGGTCACTGAAATGAGACGAATGAAAATTTTAAACACGTCCGCTGACCCGTAGCCCAACTGCCGTGTCTGTTCAATCATTAAAATACTCCAAGACACCAGCGGCGATACCATAGCCCATCATATCTAGCCATATCGAAATGATTTAAGTTATCTTAGAATATAACTTACTTATATTAGCCCTTTATATATGTGTTTTTTCCTATTTTGCTTTAGGGTGAAATAATACATATATATCTTTATTTCCAGGATATATGTCATAAGATAGACAGAGTAGAAATGTCAGCGCTGAAAACCTAATTTTGACAAATATAGAGCTGTTGGCTGAGCCGGACAGTCAGATGAGATGAGTGCTGGATCATTAATGGCCGGCGCATTCACCTGGCTTGACATGAATACTGAGGATAACAAGAAGAGGTGGGACAAGGTGGAGAATGCTCTCTCTTTTATCTTCTCCTATCCAGCCGTCTCTCCTTTCGGCTAGTGAAGCTCGCTGCGCGTGGTTTACTTCATCGCAAAGCTAACGTGGCATGGGGCCGTAAACCCGCGCCGGCTTTTGCATCTCGACGCCCCCCCCTCTCTTCCTCCTACCCCTCTGCCTTCGGCTGGTTGGTAATTCTCCCATCTGGAGAATGTTTGAGAGCAACAAAGAAACAATAAGAGGAAGTTGGGAGTGGGGGTGTCAGGCTGTCAGTAATCTGACAGCTATGGTAACTACCCTCTAATCCAGACGGCTCAAGCCACGCTCCGGCCTGACACCAGCCCCCCTGACTGACAGCTGAAGACCGGGCACATTCCACAGGCAGAAGTGACATCCAGTCTATTAAGGCAGACAAGCACAAAGCAGAGATTTGCCCTGCCTGCTTGGTACTGAAGCCTACTATGAGGGTGATTGGAGGGGTCCAGGAGAAGGTGTCAGACTCCAGCTCAGATGATAACCATATTGTAATGATGCTGCTGGACAATGAAGTGCCATGATTGCCCACGCTGACAGAGGAAGTTTATGTCTGGATATCTCACATTCGCAGGCAGCTCACAGCGCACGGGCGGTCTCCAGGTCCCAGACGCCAGTCAAAGCCCGCCCGCCAACACGTCCACTTCTTATTCCAACACAAGAGTGCACCAAGCACTGATCTCTAATGGACTGACCCGTGGCAAGCAATGCTGAGAAACAGACAGGGGGGGAGAGACAGAGTGAGAGAGAGAGAGAAAAAGAAAAAGAAAGAAAGAAAGAAAGAAAGAAAGAAAGAGCAGACATAACAAATAAGAGGATAGTGTGAAATAATTGTTATCTTTCTCCTGTTGTGGTATGTGTATGCATGAAGATATTACATTTCAGCGTTGTATTGATCGCCTACCGAATAACACAAAATCAACTGCTTAGCTCCACTCTTGCTGTAGTGTCCAGTGGCCGGCAAAGGCATACATGATTGCTCTCCAAGTTATTTTCTCCACCATGGCAGAACCAGTGCTTTGTAATTGGTTTCCGTTAGGGTTAATTATTTGCACTGGCACGTCATATTGTTGTAAGCCATTCATTAGAATCTGCATCCAACGTAAAGAGCAAATGAGATGAGCTGGCACTGCTTTGTTGTAGGTTTGCTTTTAAAGAGACCCCAAAAACCGAGCCCAACCTTAATGATACTCTCAGCAGCCTACATAATGGAACAAGTTTACATAAATTAGCCCACAGTGCTGCTGCAGGAGTGGACAGGCTGGACTGGGTGTTTGTGTTAGGGCTCCAAGCCTAATTAAAAGAACTGGAGGAGCTATCATGCCTTTAAAAAACATATCCTCTCTTTTTTTTGCTTCAATTCCCCAGATACTCGGCGGAATACTAAGTTCCCTACACAATATCTCGCTAGCATGCACAATTAACTAGCGGGCAGTCTTTAACTTCACATGACTTGTTTGGGTAGTCAAACTTCCTTTGGAGAACTATGGTGAATATACAAACTCAGATTGTGATAATAACTCATATGTCAGATATATGCCTTTGATTTGGATGTATAGATACAGTACATATGATTTATAGTGCAATACATTCACTCGGGAGATGCATTGATGGGATTTGTATTGCAAAAGAGCAAGTGAGGGGTGGATTTCCTCTTGGATGCTCTAAGTATGAACCAAATCCTCTGACTGACTTCCTCACCAGTGTTTCTCCCTTAAGACTCAGATTAGCTGTGTGTGTGTGTGTGTGTGTGTGTGTGTGTGTGTGTGTGTGTGTGTGTGTGTGTGAGAGAGAAAGAGAGAGAGAGAGAGATACCCTCTCTCCAGCAGCCTCCATCTGAGGGCTGTCCCTTCAAGCTTGGCAGTCCATTCAAATAAGGCTGAAAGCTTCTGTCCCGTGTGAGCTCACCAAAGGTGGCATTTCCCTCTGCCTCGCTTTCAGGGGAAAGCCACCCCGTCTTCCATCTTACTTAGCTCCTCTTGATGGAGACTCAGGGAACATGCCAGCCTAAGTGACAGGGAGTTAAATATACATTCACACTGTCTGGAGCTGCTAGAGAATGTGCCACAATGGCTTTGAATCCAGCGGGTCAACTTGAAATCCATTCAGCCCTAGATCAGGTGAATGATAACTAGTTTTGTAGGGGCTGTCAAAGCTTAGCACACTCAGACATGTTAGCATAACGGGACAGAAGGTGTGTGGTAGTGGACCCAGCTCAGGTGTGGATTGTTAAAAAATAATTTCTTTACATTTTTGTGCAATATATTATTAATTAGTATAGAAACATGATATACCGGTAATTGTGAAGGTACTATTTAAAAAGTGATAAAGATGCTTACTCTAAATTAACAAAACAAAAATTGTATTTGGTTCTTTCTGCTAAGATGTGTGCATTGCCCTGTGGGTCAAGAGTACCACACCATGGGTCTATATTATGGCTTTCATAATGATCCTTGGCGGTTTGCGGTTTCTGGTTACTGTCATTCTTTTAATATCATGACCAGGAAAATTGCAACGGAGATATTTTGTTTTCATAGCACATCCTCTTTGCTCTTTGTACATGCAGTCCGATATACCCGTAATGAGACAGATAATTGAAGATATTTTTTATTCAATGGCTAGTTAATTGGTTGCCACCAGTGTCTCAGCAAAGGTTAAACTTAAAGTTGCATGTCACCAATTACTATTCCAGCTGGCTTTGTTCATCTGGAAATATTTATGGCAAAAAGTCAATGTTTGGGCGACAAATGACAGGGCAGACGTGAACGCGTTGCAGATTCAGGCATTGAAGTGCCATCCACCGCTCCCATCTCCCCCTCCATCTCTCTCTCTCGCTCCCTCTCTTTCTCTTTCTGCGAGCACTTTCTCCCATTTTTTTCCATGCATAATCTCAGTTTTTTGAAAGTGGAATCGATGTGTGCATAATCAAAATCATATTGACAGCGCTCATATCCCTCTCCCTGTGGCAGAAAAGAGGATCTGAACAGTGGCTTGCTTGAATGCATTACCGTCCTCCCCGTCAGCCAGTCTAGCGGATAACAAAGCCTGCTGCCTCAGTGTTAACACTGCAGATTAGGTCAAGTTTTTAGCCCTCTGAGCTCCTCTCCTGTAAATGACGAGTTTTGATGTGAAACAAGCAACATGTCAGAGGGAGTTGAAAGATGTAGGCATCTCCTGCCATGTCACAATGACAGGCCGCTGAATATTTGGGCCATTAGGGGCTTATTAGTGAATAAATGACCAGATGGTTCAGTGATGCACAGAGATGGACAGAACTGGATGCTACTAATCAGCAGTGTCTGTAGCTCGGTGTCAAATCACACGACATGGTAACCCATGGCAACTGAATAAAAGTTAACATTAGCAAGTCAATTTGAAATGTGTGTGCTGTAAACAGCCCGGCTGAAGGGCCCTTTCCAGTGTTTGCCTCTCTCTCTCTTTCTCTCTATCTTTCTTTCTCTCCCCCTCTCCCTCTTTCTCTTTCCCCCTCTCTCTCTCTCTCTCTTTCTATCTCCCGCTCTCTCTGTACTAAAGAGAATGGATCTCCTCTACAATCCAAATAGGGTTTTAAAGAGCTTAAAATGCATGTTCCCCTATCCGCCTTTGCCCGCCTGATTTATGAATCTTACTGTGTATTATTCTGTCTCTGACACTTCAATACTCCCGTTATCAGTGGCTGCTTTGAAAGGTCCTAATAAATTTTAAAGCCGTTATTGTCACAGTGAAATGATATCACAATATTGTGCTGTTATTTTTCCCACTAATATGCTGCTAAATTCCCAGAAGCTACCTATTAAAAGTTAAATTTAAATATATAAAATGCTCAGTAATCAAAAACTCCTCTTATCAAAAGGTCCATAATATAAAACTGTATGTCAACTGTATATACACATCTTGTAAGATGCAATTATTGTTGTAGCATGTTCGTACTGAAAAACAGTTGCAATACATATTGTTATGAATCGTATGCTCTTTGAGCTTATTGTTGTTTAAGACTATTCTTCTTCTGTAGAGGGTTAAATGGTAATGTGAAAGAGTAATAAAAAAGTTTTCTTTTCGCTTCAACGACTTTGTCTATCTTGATTAGCAACTTTAGATGTTACTATGGACTCCTGTCGCTCGGAAGCATCCCACAATTCTGTTCATTAATGGATTTATTCCATTTCTATGTCTAAGGTGCTTCTATTACCTTTCCTTTCTCTTGTTTCCCAAAACCTTCTTCGTTGGAGATAACAAAGTTGAAGCTCACGGTGTAATTGGAGGCGTGTTGTTTGGTGATGGACGTGAAAAAAAAGAAATAGGTTAAAAAAGAAACATTGAAAAAGGCATAAGGAGAGAAGGAGAGGAGAGAGAGGGAAAGGAGAGAAGGAGAGGGAGAGAGAGGGAAAGGAGGGATGGAGAGGGAGAGAGAGGGAAAGGAGAGAAGGAGAGGGAGAGAGAGGGAAAGGAGAGAAGGAGAGGGAGAGAGAGGGAAAGGAGGAATGGTGTGGCATGGTAGGCCACACAATGGAGAGTGCGCTCTCCTGGAAGTTGCATATGAATGGGAGGGTAACATGTGGGATGGCTTTAATTGTATGTT
Organism: Clupea harengus; assembly: GCF_900700415.2. Taxonomy (NCBI): domain Eukaryota; kingdom Metazoa; phylum Chordata; class Actinopteri; order Clupeiformes; family Clupeidae; genus Clupea; species Clupea harengus. The sequence goes on from NC_045153.1 coordinate 27,003,475, forward strand.
TTGGCGGCGAGCCACAGCTGAGACCAAACAGGCTGCTGCTTTAATGGATGGAAGGGCTGTGTGTCTAACAGTCTGTCACTTCTGATTGGTTAGATGCCTTTTCCACGGGATAATTGATCACTTGTCTCACTGTTTATAGTTGTTGGAAGATTTTAAGAATCGGACCAAATGTTCTCTGTCATTATATAATTATTTAAGTGTAATATAAATATTATGATATTTGTTACTAACGTCAGTGTGCAGTTGTAATGTTTTACAGACACAGTGAATACACTCTTCAGAATGTTTTTATTAAGCCTGCTTAACAAGATGCTACTTTGATTAAGTAGATCAACCTCTATCTAAATTACTGTAAATAATGGGTGTCAGTGTAATGTTCCTTTACAAATAACTGCACATTTGAATAATTTATGCACGAAGATTGTATTTTATCCTGCTCTACCTCTATCACAGCATCCTTAGCAGCGAAACATAAATATTGTGAACATTATGTTGGGCCAAAACAGTGGGACTCCATGTTATTATCCCATCCCCCCATTACATCGGATAGAGCACATTGTTATTATTTGTCATCATATGCTAATTACACATCATTAATGTTAGACCTTAATGGCCCCAAGAGTGGGTAATAGACTGTTAAGCTGAGCTGGCTGTTTGCGGGGAATCAGAGTCTGGTGGGGAAAGAACACATGTTAATGAAGCCCAGACCTTTTATCTTTGCAGATTAAAAGGGAAAAGATCACTAGCCTCAAAATAAGCGTTTTGACATCTGTAATTGGAAGAGACAACAAGCTTTTGTTCCGTTATAGGGAGCAGAAGGCATCAGGCAGGGCTGTGTAAATCTCTCCGGGCGAGCAGCCGCTCCCACCAGTGCCTTCAGTCAGTTAGCCAAATGAAATCTCCCGTGCTGCTTTCAAGCTCTACGCCGTGCTCAGACAGAAGATGGAGTGAGGCCTCGGCTGCTTTGTGAGACGCCTCTGATCCAGCCAATGGCCTGTGTCGTGCCTTTCAGGAGCGAGGGGCGAGGAGCCTTTAATGCCAGTCGCTGATCTAACAGCGCTGTGGCCTCATGATTTTTCATAAACCTTGTTTTGCCTATTACTCAGTTAAGTAGCATTCATCTCTAGGCAAATTGTTCTTGATTGTAAAGGGCATGGAAGGAAAAAAAAAAAAGAATGCAAATGTATACCTTCGCTGAATTCCCATATTGAGGCCATGTGTGCGTTGGCTTTGAAAGTGCGCATCTGGCCTTCTCAGAAGGGCCTGGCTCAGAGCTGGGAGGAACAGGGAAGTGACAGCTGGTCCAGCATGGCTCCATGTTTGACCCCCAGCACCGCGTGTCCTCCCGGGTGGCCAGTGGCGCGAAGGACCCCGAGGAGGACGTGCACGTGCCGCACCTGGCGGGAGGCGGCTCACCTCAAAGCCAGGGGGCCACGCCGTCCCCGGGTCCCCCGCCTCAGAGCCGGGGACTCGGGGGTGACACGGAGAGCGGTGGCACCGGGGAGCAGCCACCCCCAGCCCAGCCTCTGTCACCCTCATGCCCGAACAGGCCCACTCCACCAGGGGTCCCCTGCCTGCCCATGTGCCACCCCCTCTCCAGTAGCCCCGGGGTCCTGCTATGTGCTGAACCGTAGACATGAATGCAGACCACATCACCCCTAACCTCTCCCCTAACATGACTACCTGGTCTGATTCAGTGGAGGGGAAGGTGATGATGCACAAGAAATAGTTTTCAAATGGGGTGAAGGGTAGAGAAGGTATTGTGGTCTACATACAGTGGTTGTTGTTGGTTGTGTTGTTTGTATTTCTTGGATGTGAGGTATATCATGAATGACCTCGTACGTATACAGAGCATACAGTAAAGCCATGTCAATATATCATGTTCCATATCTCTGCATGGCGTGTATTACTATAATAGTGCAGCTATTTTTGTTCCAGTTTCCATCTCAACTGTTCACCTCTTTAATATATGGCAGTATGGGGTGCGGGTTCAGGTGACCTTTATAGCATTTTTCACTATTATAGATGCTTACCATAATTATAAAAAAAACATTATGGAGTAACGTAACACGGGCAATCAATTACAGAAATTGCGTAGTGTGTCTAAGCACCCAAAATAGAAACTAAAGAAAGCCCCACTTTGGAGGTGAATAATTGCCGAACGCCACAATGTTTATGGCATGATTTTAATTGTACTGTATTTCTTCCGCGACATCCATTTTACACTGAGGGATTCCAATGCAGAGCATCATTAGTCCCCCTATAGCGTGATTCGACACAGGGAAGGGGAAATTGTGGGGGGAGAAAATGACGGTGATAAAAGAAGTCAGTTTGTTTAATTATTGGTAGTTATCACATTTACCTTCTCTTTGACTCAGGCGTGTATGTAATAAGGCTGTTCCGCAGTGCCAGGGAGAAGAAAATGTGAAAGGTCAGGTGTCAGTTTTAATATGACTAGTGCACTTCTAATGAAATGCTGTTGCAATATGTGTTGAATACGAATGCATTAATTTCTTAAAATGTCTCTCACATTTCTGGGGCGCCTTGCCTCGCCTTTTTTAACTGGGATAATTTGACAGCAGCCCCCAGTCCGCCTCTGACAGCTCCGAGGAGCCGGGGCTCAGCACCTGCGTCCACCCAAGCATTAAACCTCAGATCCTGAACCCTCCTCACAAATGAACTGTCAGATCATTACGGCGCGTGATGCAATATAATCTGTCTCAGAATTAGCATTGGCCCATTCCTTGCTGTGTGTGTGTGTGTGTGTATGTGTGTGTGTGTGTGTTTTCTTTTTTTATATTTATCTTCATTTTTTCCCCCCACTGTACCTCCTTTTCCTTCCTGCCATCATCTCCTTCTCCCCCCTTCATGCAGGCTGCTCCTCTGAAGGCGGCGGTTTGAATATGCATCTCTGCACATTTCCATGAGCGATCCGCTGGGGAGAACGAGAGGAGAGAGCAGCTTTCGGCATTAGCATGTCGGAGAGGGAAGGGTCCTCTCTGTTCGGGGTCCCACTGCAGATGCTCTGCCCCACTTGTTCATTACAATTGCATTTCATCAGCTTGATGATGTCCACATGTCAATTGAGTCGGGAGGATTTTGCACACAAAGGAGCCTCTGGGAAAAGGACTTCACTGGCTAATCAGCTGATTATCATACCTCAAATGGGCCCCGGCACTCAGTTTGAAGCGCCTGTGAGTGGGGAGAGGCAGACAGGCACAGGCTGGACCCAGATAGGCAGCGGCTCTTCACGAGCGCACACAGCCAGAAATGCAAAGTGTGCAAATGAAATGCACTGTTATGGCCGGACAAACAAAAGCGGAAATATATCAATGCCAAAAGCGGGGGGGCGGGAGGGGGGGGGGGGGCTCCTGTAACACTGCAGTGCTCAGATGAACATTCTCTTATCACATATGCATAGGTTAATGTGATGGCTGAGCTAAGTAATTGCTCATTGATGTTACATATATATCAAATTTACAGCTTATAGTGTTGGCGGCTTTTTATTATCACATTAACACTGGATATACATTTCAAATAGATTTTGGCCGCAGTTTTGCTCTCTCAAATTATTTTTTATTTTTTACTAATTCTCGTACTAATACTGCAAAAAAATTAACTGACATCCTCATCCTGTGTAATTCACATGCACTGCATGACTGATAGCAGTTCCTGGGCTCTTCATTGCACTGCTCATGTTCTATCGACGTTCCTCCAGCTCCAGGTGCTCAAAGGGCATGTCTATCTGCAGTCAGAGCCTTTTGTCTGAAGCGTGATAGCCACACACACACAGCACAGGTCGCAAGTGAGCAGCAGGCCCAATTATAAAGTCTGCAATCTGCATTGTTCTGGAAGCAAAAAGAATCAATGTGCTGAAGGCATATCCCCATCAGAAGACCTAATGATGTCTTTCTGGACCAGAGCCTTGCACACTGCATAGTAATCTTCTGCTAATTAAGTTTATAATGCTCAGGCAGGCCTCCGCACCAGCGGAATTCCACGGAGGACGACCCGACTTATTTATTTATCTCAGAAGTGATCCATTGTTACAACCGTTGTAATTAAAGCAAAATTATTTAAATAGTAAAAGGATTTATGGGAATTAGTGTTGACTGAAGAATGAGACCCCGAGATGTGTTTTAAATCATGAGGTCAAATTAATTTGAAATGAAAGCTCCCCCACCAATATCGGTAAAGGGAATAACGTAGCCATAATTTTGAACAAATGTTGTTAAACATGGCACAGTTAGAGGGTAATCGCTAATGCGAGCCGGCCTGTCCTGAATAAATTTCCGGCTAATCGCAAGGAATGCCACTCTCGGTATTGATAATGCTGCAGTAATGCGCAGTAATCAGTGAAGGACAGTCCTCAGAGCACAGAGCACAGAGACGGAGGCAGAGGCAGGCAGGTCGGCCAGACAAAGGGGCCATTGCTCAGCAAGGACGGCTGCTGTGGGCAGAAGCACACACATGGCTGGTGCCTGTGCTCTGCGTTAGCGGATCAATACGGCAGCCCTGTGCTGTGCGTAACGGCTTTGTGCACTGTTCGCTCATGTGGGCACATTAGAATAGTTCAATAACGGGGCTTGGCGGCTGCACTCAGCGGGTTAGAGGGCTAGTGTGTGTGTGTGTGTGTGTGTGTGTGTGTGTGTGTGTGTGTGTGTGTGTGTGTGTGTGTGATGTGGGGGTGCTGTGGGATGCAGGAGAGGGGCACCTCAGCTCACCTGGGACTATTTGGAGCAGGGCCAGAGCTCCTGCTACAGATGAGGCTCCTGACAAGATGACCCCCACTGCGGCGGAAGAATTTGAATCTGTGAGCAAAAAATCAAAACAAACAAAAAACAAGCAGAAAACATTGAAAACACAAAAATTGGTTACCAGAAATGGAAGGTTTAGGAACTTGCTGACAGGACTAGCAGGGAAGTCTTTCAAAGGCTTCTTTTGAGAGTTTCCTTATGTAACGGCCATTATACAGCCCCTGACATGCTGTAGCCGTGTTGGATCTAGTGAACGTAACTTCACTGTACATTTCCGTTGTGTTGATCTTCCTCTTGGCCTTTGTCTTCTCTCCTTTGAAGTTAATACCTGTCCACCTCTCTTGGCAGACTGTTAACTGACAAGGTGTCTGCAGTGGACTAGATGTTCTCCTGGAGCAGAGCTCATCCGCTCCTCACCTGACAGCCCAACATGCCTGCCAAAGAAACTTCCCTCTCCCCTAACCATCCACAGTGAGTGAGTGGTGCTCGCGCCCTCGCCAGCCCTGCCTGTTTCCACACACACTGAGATTTCTAGCTTCAAGACCACAGTTTCTCTAATGTTAGCATTTAGCATCTTACCTTGGCACCTATTTGTTTTTTTCAGTATGAATGTCACTATGGTGATATGTTTTATTGTTTTATTTTGCTCACCATGTTCCCAAATACATGTAATGTTGCTTGCATTTTTTTCAAATTAGAACTTGGGATTGAAGATTGAAGGCTATATTTTCATGAAATATTTTACCACACAGACACAAAAGGGTTTTAGATTGTCCATATAGACTGATAGCATGCTAACTTAAGGGCTTCAGTAGACAGAGTGTCTGTGCTTCAAGGAAGTCAAAGCCACAAAGGCAGCCCTGGTGCTAGTATTACCATGTCTCCCCTCCTCCTGGTCCCTTGACCTTGTTGCTGGCACTGTCAGTGACCTTGGCCTCAGTGACAGGCCAGCCAGCCGGAGTGGCATCCGAGAGAGCAGGCGGTTCAATACGCAGTCTTGTTCCATAATTAGCCATAATGGTGTGTGAATACAGGACAGGTTAATGAAAGTAGATGGTGGAGATTGAAGAACCAGGGGCTTCTGGGAGGAGAAAACAGCAGGGCTCTGCCAAGATCCCTGCGACAGCAATTTGTGTAGTGAGTTATTTCCCGTAACCTCTCGCTAGCTACCACTTTGAGCAGGTTGTGTTCTTAAATGGAGGATAGCATTCCATTTCCCCACCATTAATATGCATGGGACGGCTAATGAGGCTGAACCAACTAAGATAATAAGATTCGTAGCAGGCTACGCCACCAGCTGCATTAATGCTTTGTGACTTTTTTGACAAAACATTTGTCTCTGGACGTCTTTGGACAGGCTGCAGTGGAAAGGAGAGAGAAGAGGATTGCTAAAGACTGCACTCAGTGGGGTGTGGCTGCAGCTATTTTGATTGCACTTTTACAGTAATTGCTCTCATCACCATGCTTTTGAAAGCAGTCCTGTTTGTGTATAAAAATGAAGAGACATTTTTATTTGATATTTGCATAATTAGTGCAATTAGTTTATGGATTCTGTAGGCCAGCTTTCCACAGTCGCTGTGCTATTTTCCCCACAACTCTGAAAGCACCAACAATAGCCCTTTCTTTTCCGTACATTACGTAGATTGCCATTTAAAAACATCAAATGGGCAATCTACGTCAGAGAAACTAGTTACTTGGGTTGATTTTTTCGGCGCTTTCAACACAGACCACATATTTTACAGAAAGACAGGATGAAGGAAAAAGAATAGAATCATTGATTCCCCCTCCCATTTTCAGTTAACATTTTGTCACCCACCAAGAAGTAGAACAAGGAGAGAGTGAGGTTTTAGTGGTGGTTTGAAGCAGGGGACTGTCACGTTGTTGGATGTTCCTAAACGTAACTATAAATATAAGTAAGTGTAACATCTCCTTGAAGGGAAAAGCTATGATTTTGCCGGAAAAGTGGTCTCCTCCCTGTCAGCAGTTTTCTGCACTGGAGTGAAGCTGGTGCATTAGCGTTGTCTTCTCTCAGTAAATAATGTGTCCTCATTCAGTCATTGTGTGGAGAAAGAGCATTTGACTACAATGGGCTATTATTGGCTATCATAGGGATGAAACAGACTCTCAGGGGAGAGTGGGGGGACTTCTGTGAACTGGAAATGTCTGCTTCTCTTCACTGCATATTGTGGGCTGTTTCTCTTTTTCTTCCCTCTGTTCTTCCTCCTTTTTTTGTTGTCGCATCACACCCCCAGTCTCCCCTACTCCGCCACCACTAACTAAAAGCATGCATAGATTTCGTGTGATAAGTTACACTCTCGGCCCACAGAGGTACAGTCGCTTGGATGCGGCTTCAGATGGCGTTGTCGCGTTGAACTCTCCCACCTCGCCCGTCTGCGTTTGTAGTGGACACTCTCCCACCCCCACCCCCACACTTCTCCCCCCTTTCCCTCCTGTCCACACTGCGGACCCCCCCCCCCTCCTTCTCTCCCCACTCCCCCTCTTTGTAGGGCCCCTCTCTCCTGCACGGGGCCGGCCTGTCAGGCGCTCTCCTGTGAGTGCGGCTGCTGTGATTTCCTCAGGGCCATCAGGTGGGCTGCTGCTAACTAGCCAAGCCTGAGACAGGGTGACCTCAAGCCTCAACATGATGGGTCTGAATCAACAATGTGTTCGCCTAAACAGGGAGGGAGAGACCAAACAACTTAGAGGGCTGCCAACAAGTAAAAAACCGACACCTCTGCTTCTGAAAAGTTTATTCCGATTTCTGAGTTTGTGTTCAGGTATTTCTCAAGTGATGTTTAACTGTGGGAATTTGTTGATTATTCAACCATATGTTTGAAATACAAAACTGTCGCAATTGTTTTTTTTTTAAATCATATTATATCCAGAGCGAGTTGCCTTATTTGACCAGCTGCATCAGATGGATTTCTATTTTAAATGTTTCCCATAGTAATGATTTTCTGCTCCAGCAGCAGATCTATATAGAATGGAATTTGCCTGATCTGTCATTATAACCATCATTAACACTTGTGGTATTTTCAGTGCAGAGGCAGACGCCTCATAATGGGATGTTTATTTCGGTTTCACAGGCCCCGGTGTATTTGGCTTTTTAAGAACAATTCCAGTTGTCGGCACAATCTATATTAGTCAGTGTAATTACAACAGCTCATCTTTAATGAGGTCCTGCAGTGCCATACATTCAGATGGATTTCATTAGGGCTAATCTTGCTGGGGTATAAGTTTTAAGTGGGATTTCACACTCAAGCCTTCTCCATATAATTGATTTTAGCTCATAATAGGATGCATTAAAGTGGGTCAGGATAGGGTAGAGAGATGCACGGGTGTCAGTGGCGGAGGCAGACTTAGGCTCTCATCAAAGGAAGCTTAGCAGCAAAGCCAAACACCATGTTAACCAGCACCCTGAATCCTAGTTTCCGTTTTTTTTTACTGTGGACATTGACACATCATCCTTTCCCTCCTAGTGAACACATGCAAAGCAGAAAGTGGTGTGTTAATGAAATGTCATGACGGCATCAGTGAGTAAAAAAAAAAAAAAGAGGCAGCAGTCTCACTCAACCTCCCGAGACCTTCCTCTGCTGAGAGAAAAAAAAAAAAAAATCTTTCAAACTTTCCTCGTAATTCCCAGAGGCTGGCCTCCTATCATATCTGAAATGTGCTTACAGCAGTGGCCGTCTTTTGCTTCAGAGCTCTTTGCCTTATGCTTCCATCAGAGGAGCCTAAGTCTCACAGATGCACTGCTTAACAATGCCATCCCCCGCTCCCACCAGAAGGGGGGTGAGAGGGTGGGTGGGTGAGTGGGTGAGTGGAGGGGAGGGAGGTTGCGGAGCTGCGCCCTGCAGAATAAGGGGGGCAGGTCCCCTGCGATTGGCGCGAGCTGAACATTGATGCCAGCTTCCATCTGTCATGATAGCCTATCTCTGAACCTTCAATCTGTCAAAAGCTTGCCGCCGCGCTGAAGGCTCCGGGAGATTTGGCGCACTAAACAGATTTGACAACAGGCATTATCACTGGGAGGGGGTCCCGGCGAAAAGCGCCATCAACGTGTTAATTGTGGCTGGAGATGTAAACTGTCACTTCTCGTCGCATTTAACACCAGCTTTGCCAATTTTTCCACACCTTGTGTTTTTTTTTTCTCCCCCTGCCCCTCCTTTTCACAAACATATGGAAATGCTTAGGCGCCCACACTGCTACCCTTCCATGTAGGCAGAGTGCTCTGTGTGCTCATGGTTTGGTGCTGTGGCTGGACACTCTGCAGTTATCATTGTAATGATGCACAAACAGTAACACCACCCACTGAGCTGCAGGATCTGGAGACATTCTCTTTAGTGTACATGATGAGTATGTGCCATTCGAAGGCTGTCGGTTCAAAAAGGCTAATTTGCAGCCTTGCATATTTTTTTTTTTGTGTGTCTATTTTTCCCTCATTGTGAAAATAACCCTCTAAATACTCCATACAGCCTTTTCAGGCTTAGAAATGCTTAGCAGAGGGTCTGAAGGTATTATTATGTTGCAAAGCTTTTTTTCCCTGAGACTGTACTGCTAGTGTAATTCAAGCAAAAAAAGTCAGTGATTTGTAATGTGAATTACGTTGAATAACAAGATTTTATTTTGAGTTTGGCTGTGCTGTTGTTTGTAATAACTTGCATTTGGCTTTTCCTTTATCAATTGGGGGTGCTCTATCGACTGTTTGTTATTAGTCAGATAATGACACGTCTAACTAACCAGCCCCCTGACAGGTCTTTATGGTGATGTCTCTCCCTCTCCCGTTCAGCATGGGTTTGTCCAACACCAACACCACCACCCCCCCACACCCCCCTCTCTCTGCGCTCTAATGGGATTGAGCAGCAGGGGACTAGTAGCCTGAAAAAAGAAGGCCCCCACCCTTTGGCTGACCCCTGCGCCCACCCCCCACCCACTCACACCAGTGATGGATATCTGGCAGTGGGAGCTGCTGCCAGATACTCAGTGGCCATCATTAAGGCCCGCTGTTTGGAGAGTGTGGTTAGCATGTGCTAATGCTGTTAAGTTGCCGTCCTCCTCTCAGTGAGGAGAGGCCCCGAGACCAGGCTAGGAAGCAGGGAGAGGGAGGAGAGGGAGGAGAGCTGGACAGCAGCAGAGCACAGCACAGCATCAGTCTTTGCTGACTCCTCCTTTGTTGTTGTTGGGTTTTTTTTCTCCCCCCCTTTTCTTTCATTCTGTCTTTCTCTCTCTCTTTCTAGAGAGTCAGAATGTACGCGCATACATATGCAACACCTGATGCAAATAAAGATCACCACAGGCGGACGCCCCGCCATCCCAGAGATGACAGACAGGGCGATCAGACGAAAAGGCCAATTCCCTGTGCTCAGGTCAAAGCTTTACACTGTGATGAGAGAGCCACTGAGAGAAGTTCTTTGTGTCTAGTCATCAGTATTTCAAGGGGAAAAAATGCATGAAAGAAAATCCTGCATAGGGAGTTTAAGTATACGATATATGACACATGGCTATAGTTATAAGGGTTGTTAATATTTGATACAATTCAGTGGAAACTCACGCCCACTGAGCTAATACATATAGTGCAACCAAATGAGATAATAGGATAATAAGATAAAACATAAAGTTTTACAGAAAATATTTAACTATATATAACTAAATATATAATATTTGATGTATTCAACCGCTATAATTCAATAATACTGAACAGTATTGTACTATTCTGTCAACACTGAAATAGCAATACGGTTACTGTAAAGTTAGGTTAGGGACATATACAACATCAGAATGAGTTTTAATTTTTAATACATTGTGACAGTGAAGAGTTAGAGTGAGTTAATTATTAATATGGTCTGACAATGAGCTGTAACATTGGTTTGTAATTTGTACTAAATATGTGCGGTACAGCTAATCATAGAGGAGATGGAGAACACTGTCATTTAAGAGTCTAAAATTATGGGTGTAAAACTGTTCTATACGAAATGTCTGAATTTTATGATTTTACTGTTTTAGAGTCAGTTAGGGACAGATTAAAACTCTGATTTTCAACACAGAACATCAGCAATTTTAAAGCAGTCACGGATATGTGATATTTATATTGCGTTAGAGTAAAGCACTATTAGGGCTGTCAGGCATATCCGATGGCAGCTGCTTTAGCCAGGTCAGGTGGCTGCCTGTCTGTCAGGCTCAACTGCTGGGCGGCTACATAAGCCCCTCTCCTGTATTTGCCACCGGCCCCGCTCCCTCTAGCCACTAGCAGCAGAGGCCATCAGTGGCCAGGCCCACGCTGATGGGACTGGCACTGCGGCGGCGGGGGTCCTGAGTCATGGCCGATGTGGTGTGGTGCGCGGCTGAAGGCCAGGGGAAGCCACCGTCGGCGGCGGCGCGGGGAAGGGGGACGGCTTTGTTATCCTGGTAATTAAGGGCGGCCTGGGCTCTCGCCGAGGGCCTGGACAGGATGTGGCAAATGACTGTATTCTTTTGTGCAGGAGAGAGGAGGCTGCTCCCTCTCTGCTCTGCCTGTCCTCGGGGGACCTCATCATCTTCCCTAACAGTCAGGATGGGATTTTGTACCCTCTATTCCCTCACCTTCCTCTTCTTTTTCATGGTCTCCCCTCGTTCCCCCTCTCTCTCTCTCTCTCTCTCTCTCTCTTCCTCTCTCTCCTCTCCTCTCAGTTCCTTGTTCAGTCTCTCTCTTCCCCCACCTTTGGAGTTGTCCTCACACTCTTCTACTGAAATGTGGGAAATACATTTGCGAGGCCGACGTTGGTGTGAAAGATTGAGTGGATTAGGTTAAGGCCTCGATGCAGACAAATAGATGTAAAAATTCTATCTAGCAGATTGTACTCTGTGTTTCCCTTTGAAACCTGAAAGCTGACATCTCAAGCATATACAAAGACAATAAATATAAAGATTCTGAAAACAGTAATTTAGACATACTCCTCTTTTCTGTGTAGCTTTGTAGCAGAAATTCTGCATAGCAATAGACACTGGAACCGTCCTCACTTTAAGACAAAAAAACTATTTTAAATGTTAATGTTAATTTAATTCAGCCTTTAGAATTGAAGTTGTTTTTATTATTTTTTGACCTGGATGTTTTATAAGCAATCAAAAGGAAAATATATGTTGGCTTTTAAAAATGTCCTGCACGTTAAAAGTGATACGCTGATAATTGACTGTCTAACAGGACCACAAAGTCCCCGAGATGAATCCCATGGCATCCTGGGAGAGCACAGAGCTCAGTTACTGGATAGATGACAGACAAATAGAAAATGGTAATTTATGTGTAAACCTCTTTCCTGAGAGCTTCTGGAAACGACAGCCCACCAAGCCTCGCCAAGGCCACCGGAGAGATATTTTGTAGCTCAGAAATCACTGCATAATATCTTGGAAAAGGGATAATGCGAGCGTGCGCGTGTTTCTCTCTTTTGTCTGGGTTTAGTTCCCTCAGATGGGGGGACGGAGGGAAAGGTGCCTCTCCCGTCACCACACAGCGGCAGCAGCAGTAGCAATGGCGAAAAGCGAAACACTCTGGGGTTTAAAAGTACCCAAAGCATCCTGGGTAATTAGCCATTACGGCGCTGTCACAGAGGGTTCTGCAGTCAATACAGAGATAATTTGGGCAATGGTGAATGACAGTGCTGTCCAGGCTTTTGGGATGATCAAGGACAGATCCAGCTGCACCAGGCATCTGTCAGACCCATGAATCACTGGGGCAGCCAGCAGCTGGGCGACTGGAACAGGCAGAGAGAGAGAGGAAAAGAGAAAGAGAGAGCGAGAGAGAGAGGGAGAAAGAAAGCGAGAGAGAGGCACTGAGGAGGCATGTACAGACACACAAATAAACATGTTCCTCGCTCTCCTCGCCACACCGGGAAATGGCTATTAAAGGGCTGCTGTTACTGAGAGAAGCTTGTTACCAGCAGTGGCAAATGAATGACATTGGGAGCAAGGCAAGGAATAACAGCCAGGCCAGGGGAGGAAGGGGGTGATGGTTTCTTATAATGGCGGTGTCACAGAAAGAAAAAAGGGATAACATCATAATAAAAAAGGTTTTTTTTTTTTGGATGGGTTGAGGACAAGTGTCTACCATATTGATTTGTCCAGGCATATTATGAGTAACTGTATTTCAGGGTCTGCCTTCTCTTGTGGAGAAATTGAGTGTATGTTCATTGCTCAGACTGGAGGGTCATTGTGGTTTATGTCACTGCTAGGCCCTCCTGAAGTCTCTTTCTCTTGTATTTATGATAATGTTGGACGTGTTGCATACTGTCCTATTGTTGGCAGTGTATAAAACCCAGTGCATCTTATTTCTACTGTCCAAATCAGGCTGTATGTTGTTACTTCACTAAATCACAAATGTGCTTATAGGACATGTGACCATCTGTCCATAGCGCATATGCAAATTGTATCCCTCATATACTGCACAAATGGTGCAAATGGATGTGTTGTCAGTATGGGTTTAAATGTAACCATTTCCACATTGCCATCAAATGCTTTGATCCCCTTGAAAGGCTAGGTGTTGTAGTTGGCCATTGCTCTGTGGGAAAAGACACTAGTGGCACCATTCTGAATGTGCTCCAGGCTGGGCTGATGTCCTGACGCCCTGTGATGTGAAATATGAGCCGTTCTCCTATCAGTCAACAGTGATGAACAAGAGACATGATAAAACACAAGTGAATGTGACTATATATGACTATGATATATATTTTTGCTGTGCAACTAGCTCAAATTGGCAAGGAAGTCAAGTGCTTTGTGTTTCTGAAATGCTAACAGGAGATGAGGTATTTTAAGATAAAATATCCTTTCAGCCTTTTTTACGTTGAAGATATATTATGCTGCGATGAGGCTAAACAGTAATGGTCAAGATGAAGTGTTCAACAGTATAGCACTCCTGACATGAAACCCAGTGCCTTTTAACTAAGTCTTGTGTGCAGAGATCTCACCATTCATTCATTCTTCTCTGGCTCAAAGCCTACCCAAACAGCCTCCACCATTTTGTGAATAAATACTGCGTCCATAATTCTCTTTGCGCTATTGTCTTAAAAATTACAAATATACACTACGGACTCACTATAGCCCTTTCACATCCTGTTAGAAACACCCGTTACGTGCGCTGCAGTCTGTGCAGTTTTCCCGGCGTGTCAGGCTGCGGGCGTTTTGTTGGTGTGAGTTTTTGCAGCTCGTTGCAAGGGAGCTGAGGGCCTTTGCAGAGTGCAGTATGTTTAATCATAGCCGTGCTCCTGTAGAAACTCCCCAGCTCAGGGGAGTCCAGCAGTATGGCTCCTTATCATATTTTAATCAATATCCCTCACCGAGCGTTAACACAAAGCAGCCCGCACTCTGCAGTGGAGGCTGGACGGGGCTGCTGAATTCATCGCCTTCCACACGAAAGCCACGCTAAGTCACTGTGATGATATCCTATATTATATGTATGAAGACAAAAGCCTAAGCTGACAACTGTATCAGAACCTGGCTGCTTTTTTGAATCTTAACGGTGAAGCGAGAAGATACATACACACAGAGTAACTCTCATTATATTAGCATGCACAACTGTGTCTGTGGTGTCAGCTATAGCCCAAGCGGTGCGGATGAGATAGTGCCAAGACTGCAATGCAATCCCTGTTATCGCCGACACAAAGTTAAGGTGTTGAGTCGGGTTGGAGGCTTGCTTAATCATATTATATTACAGTGCATGGCAGTGACCTACAGAAGCACCTCGGCTAAGAAAATGCAATGCTGGAACAAGTCACCTTCCCACAGTACGCTATAATTACCACCATTCATCTAGGAGTGGCATTAGCTTCATGATGAAGACAGTGAAACTGCCTATCCGTCTTCGATGGAATGACTATGAAGATGCGCGACTGTGACAGTTAATTAAAAATGAAAAATAATACAATGTTCTTTACTTTTAGTAGAGTGTTTATGTTCCATCTCCGATATGTAAATACCTTGCGGCAATTCAGACGTGATTTCCAATTTATTTTCCTATTTTTCATTTTTCCCCCCATTGCTGGTCTTCAAAATGCAAAAGACCATAAACTGGAAATATTTACCTGCCACTTACCATAGCCGGTCGCTGCTCCTCCGTGACTGTTGCCTGACCACATTTAGTATTCCTCAGGGATCTATTCCCGTATATGTGTCTATAAAGGGAATTTGCAGAGAGGAAAGTGAACGTGTTATATCGGTCGTTTGCTGCGCAAGGAGAATTTCCTTCAAACTGCATTTTAAATGATAAGTGGTCCTCCATCGCTCTGTTGAGATAAACATTTAAATGCCCTTTAATTAGTGTGTCCTTCCTTTCTGTCAATAGGCTTGTGGTAACCACTCAGAGGCTTAATGAGTCTTAATTAAATTGGTTCAATTAAGTCAAATACAATGGGAAAGGACCTGTCATTTGTACACAGATAAATAGAAATGGATTTTGGGAGGCTGACTTCTGCACATGATGGCGAGCTCACCACTGCCCATTAGTGG
Organism: Clupea harengus; assembly: GCF_900700415.2. Classification (NCBI taxonomy): domain Eukaryota; kingdom Metazoa; phylum Chordata; class Actinopteri; order Clupeiformes; family Clupeidae; genus Clupea; species Clupea harengus. The sequence continues at coordinate 27,018,702 of NC_045153.1, forward strand.
GATGTTTCTATCAAAGCCACCGTGTCATTTTCAGAGATGATAAAATGATATTGAACTGTTCCTTATTAACTTTGGAAATTCCCTTTGAGACGGGTGTCGCAAAATACATTTCATCCCTGAACTCATTGGTATTTATCCCCGCACAGTGAATTGGACCATTAAGTTCTGTGAGGGGTATTAATGTGTTATTTTGTGGTAAGCTCAAGAGGACTTTTCCTTTGGAATGTTATTGGCTGCTCGCCTCAACAGAGGTCAGAAAGTGAGTGTGTGTTAGTTTTATGCTCCAAGTCCAAGTATAGTCTTTGATATGGACTTCAGATGTGTTTCTCAGCCATGTTGGTGCATGTAAGTCACATATGTTGGTTTTATTGTTTTTAAGGATAACAGCAAATAGTCATAGTATGTGACGAGACCATCACACAACCGAGTATTTTTCAGTGATGCTGTGTATTCACAATTTGTTTAGCAAATGAAAAATATGATGGGCTGAAACTTGTCTTGACATTCTCCTACAACCGCTGCCGGAGTCACACTTCCAGTTAAACAGAGGTGCAGAGCAATTAAAAAAAACTTTACAATGGAACTTAATGTCCTTGTTCCCTGCAGCGGTGTCCGCTGGCTTCTGTGAAACTTTCTGTCCTAATTATCCATTTCTGCCTGTCTGTTCCACATCTCTCCCGCTCTCCCTCATTATCCCAGTGGCCTCCCTGCCGTCGGCTCAGTGTTACATTAGTAAAATAGAGCCTTTGATTTGTTCGCAACAGCGCCGACAGTTGGGAGTTTGGGACAGCGAGAGGGAGAAGAGAGAGAGAGAGAGGGGGGACAGGGAAGGCAAGCGATCCTGCTCCCACTAACCTGCTGCCGGCCACTTCTTCTCCGCCCACGCCCCCTCTCTGGAAAATATATCAGATTCAAGAATTTCCTGACGAGCCGGGGGTTGTTTGGCTTCTGCCTTGCCTCTGACATTTCAGTGAGGAAATGTGAATTACAAGCGCCCGTATTGGGGGGGAGGGATGTAAATGTCACTCCACAACATAGAGTATATGTGCGATAGGTCTATAAACATTAAATAGCCAGTGGTGTATAGTGGACATGATATGATAGGACAGTGGTAGTGAAAGCACTGAGAGAATGCGAGGGAATGTGAAAGCCTACACAGCTAAAAACTAATGTTCTCTGTGAACAGACACCTTGATTGTGTAACCAAGAGAAACTGAGCTGAGATGTCTGAATTTTTATCTCCTCCATGAGATGCCATAGTGGTAAAAACACACACACACACGCACACACACACACGCACACACACACGCACATACACACATGGAAGGACTGAAGCCCGCGTGTTCTGACATTAAGTCGGGCTTATTAAAGTTCTGTAAGGGTTGTACCTCCTTGGCCATAACTCAGCTCAGAAATGACAGAAATAAGGATGCGATCATGTCGGGTCAGTCTCAGCGCGAGGCAGCCTCTGCCTCCGCCTGCCTTAATTAAAGCCACACGGCCCTCTTTCATCTTTGCATATTCCGCGGCTGGGACATTGATACTCATTATTTCTTAAGTCCAAACACCGAGCCTGTGTCAAGAATGCATCCATCACCAGGCAGCCTCTGCTCACAGTCAGCAGATTTTTTTTGTTTTTGTCATCCATTCCGCGGCGTCAGCAAATGTGGCAATTTGCAATTTTCTGCGGGGGTATGACATGTTTTTATTGCTGAAGATCACTCTCAAATAGCGAGATGATGAGGACGGTGGCTTGTTAGTCCTCTCAGCTGGCCGGCGCTCTAATGAGCGTAATTAACAGTGCCACATTAGAGGGGCCACCTCAGGAAGGAGCCCACCAGCTTCATTTGCATGTGGCCCATAGGGGGGGGGGGGGGGGGGGGGACGGGGACGCTGCTGCGGCTGCTGCGTGGCTCACGGCTCATGGCCGCGCCGCGAAAGCCCTTATGACTGCCGCTCCTGCTTCCTTGGCAAGAGCTGTGGCTCTTAACCGCGCCAGGGCCTATTCTCCCCCATTCATTATGTGCCTAAAGCTTGAGTTATCCTCTCCTTGGTGCGGGGATGAATGTTATTAAAGGCGCAGGCCGTCTGACACGGCTCTAATGAAAAATAGGATGTTCCTGAAGGTTACGTTGCCAGCCAGCTCAGAAATGCCTCGTTCATTTTTTTTCCTCTCCTCCCTCCACCCTTGCGCCAGTGTAATTCTCACCTCCTGATAGATATTTTCTCTTAAAGTTTTGTGGCTGTGTGTGCAGGAGGCTCATCATAAAGAGACCTTTAGTTGTTTTTTTTTCTCAGCCAGTTATTTTTTTTTTCTCAGCCAGTTATTTTTTTTTTTTTCAAACAGATTCTTGTTTGTTTTTCTCCTTGTGGCAAATAATCTAAGGTGGATACACTTGCAGCTTTTTCTGCATACTCTGAAGTTTGGCAAGAGTGTGTTCCTACTAAGCACCCAGAGGACAGAGCAGAGGGTCTTGCACTAACTGTCTACGTGATCAAGCAGCATGGCCACAGGTCACACAGGTACCCAATTTGTTTGTAGGTCAAATATGTCGGTATATCCATATATGCACGTGTGTGTGTGTGCATACACACAGTGTGTCACCGGAGCACACCACGGTGTATAGATATACCAAACTAATAATCAAAAGTAATTTGTGATTGATTAGGGAGAAGAGAGTAGATGGGAGCATGGCCGTGTTCCTTTGATCCCATGGGTGCCTGCGTTGCACGGGACTGGACAGTGACTGAGAGGGGATGTACGTCTGTACCATGCAGCGGGATCAAGTGGGCCTCTTTTTTTAAAAGCGCTGTTAGAAGTGACAGGTCAAGCCGCGGACGACCTCACACACCCTCTCTGACATGCCTCAGCCCGGCCCGTAAAACTGCCCCCCTCATCTGCCCCACCGGCCCCCACCCCACCGGCCCCCACCCCTTCTGACATCCACTTGGGGGGCCGAAGGAGAAAGAGAGCTTAACTTGTGTTTTAAGTTTTTACTGAAATCTTTCAGATGCCGCTATTCAGTTTATTTATGATAGATGATATGATTTAATGGGGGCTGTTATCATTGGTGCTCAAAAGGTGTTCCTTCTATGTATATACCTTCAAAATCAGGGCAGGAAAAAAATGGACTTTGAATTACAGATATTCAAGAAATATTATCTTATAGTTTTTTCTACTTTCTCTTTCATTTCCAATTTGGCATTGTTTTTTGTTGAGAGAAATGTGTGAGCAGAGAGTGATGTATACAGTATTTATGGACTGGTGAGCTAAGTGCTTTATCACCGCTGCCATTCTTTTCCCTGGGTGCTGTTGGTTTAGTCATCCTGAGATTGGGTCTGTTAGCTCATATTTTTCTTCACGTGCTTCTCACCTCATCAGTCTGACCAGTCAAATGGCCCCTAGAAGTCAACAAGTTCAGCTGGGGCCCGCGGACACACACAGAGTGTGGGGAGAGGGGACTGGCCGTAGGAGAGAGAGGCGCTGGGACCTGAGGGGCCTGCATGGGCGTAAATGATTTACATCCGGGGTCTCCAAGCCAACGGTGTGGTCTTAACATGAAAGGGCACTGAAGTTCACCTCCAAGTAGGGTCTGTCATTACGTCCTGACTAGTCTCAACAAGGGAAACCAGTGTGAGACCTGAGGCGCACACACACACACACACACACACACACACACACACACACACACACACACACACACACACACACACACACACACACACACACATTTCTACCCAACTCTAAGATATTTTGTAGAGAAAATCACCGTTGGTGTGACAGAGCATACTGGACTAGCTTCCTCTCTGAGCCATCCTTCCTCATAGAACACCATTAATATGGCAGTCCCAGCATATGCTGAGGAGGCTACCCCACTGATCAGTCTGAATTTTCCACTCAAATGGTCACTGTCTGTCTAATAAGTAACAGAGCCTAAACACAGCTGTTCCAGGGTCAGCCAGGGGAGACCTCTAAGGCTAGGCCACCATCTCCCCATGGGCATAAATCACTGGCCACATAGGAGCCCCAAGCAGCCAGTCTGTGTGAATGAGCATCCCTCCTGCCGGCTCACAACACATGCTGCAGGCCTGGTGTCCGGGTGCAGGCATCTCAGACCTGTCAGCTTTGCGGTTATGCATTGATTTAAGAGAGGGATTTCAAGACCTTGGAATTATAAGATTCTATCTGACTTTTTTTTTTAACTGAAGTGAGTTATTGGTGCATATGTTTCTGATATCCCACTGAATGTAGTTTGAAATCATTAACACTGGAAAAGTTGTTGTTACTGAGTGAGCACCGAGGATGAAAAATTGCAGAGGGCAAAATCGTAAATAACCAGATCTCGAGCCATAATTAAATCTCTTGATTTAGTCTTCAGTAATTGAATCATTCTCTATATTCTTGTAGTGTATCAACTGACAGGCATTAGCCTCCTGGCGCCCAGCACCATGTCTGAAACGGTGTGGGAGTTATTTATTTGGTGCTCAGTGCTGTTCGAGTTTCACTCCCCTCCGCCTCTACAGGCCACATTCGAGGAGAAGGTGCTGAACACCTGGTGAATTCTCTGCATGGCTGTAGGTTGTTTTTGGTGGGAGGGAACCCCTGGAGCAGTGAGAACCATCCACAGAGATCTTCTTGTGGTCTGCTTTTGTGGTTTGTAAACGGCAAGACTCCAGTTGTCAGATTATGCCACATTCCCATTTGACTTTCATAAGCTGCGTACGCTTCACAAATTTGTGCCAATAGACTCCCCCCCCCCCTTGCACGGAGCCTATATACATATGTTGTCTTTCTAAAATATGGTTGGTCCGGTTATAGCAATAATATTGAAACCAATCCCACAAGGTTATATATTAGGTTCTTTCATATCGTGTAGTTTTGTTGTCGGTGTTGTTGTTCGTCTAGCTATTCTTGGCTTGGGGGCTAAAACATTGTGTAAAGTGGAAATGTAAATGTGGGAGGATAAACGCATAAAGCCCGGGCTCTTACGCAGAGCAGAACATCAAACACCCCGCGGCGCTGCCCGTGCTTCTCTCTCCCTGTATTTTACATGGCATTACACAGCAGACGAAACAACACACTGCACGCATACGGCTGCTGCACACCGCCCTCAAGATTAGTATTTTAATGCGCTATGAAAAACAAAAAACCACAGGGCCGTACCTCCAGATGCTTTTACAAGCGGGCCTTTACACAAAGCCTCTTAATAATGTGTTTAATGTGGCCAATATTGCTTACATGTGGGGCTTTTATCTGCCGGCTGGGCGGAGGGTCCCGGTATCCTTCAGGGATGGCCGCTCTGAGGGGAGGATGAAACGAGTGCCTGGGAAAAAAAACCCACGTGAGTCCTGTTCAAAGGCACACACCAGTTCTGACTAGATTAACATTTATTGACCGCTTAAGCTTGCTTTTCTTGCTCCAGGACAAAGATACAAACTTAATTGCAGTGGCTGTTCCACCAACTGATCACCAATGTGCCAACAAAAGCTCCACTAATAGGCACTTCATTAAGGATTAGAAAGTCTCTATTACAAAACAAATTAGGCATGCTCTGATCTTAACCTATAGGTCGAACGGCATTACAGCAAAGTTTAAGCTGTTAGATAGCTGAAAAACTTATTACGGGTTAGCGCTGAGGTAGCACTTTGGTATTGATTTTACGATAGCTAGGTATGATGATTTATGGAGTGCTTGTGTCAGTATAACAAGCTGAAGGACACACAATATCATCTTCAACATCATTAAAATTCAGAAGTCTCCAGAGCTAGCTCATCAAGTCCTGCTCACTATCCTGGAATTTCATAGAGGATGAACTCGTGCAGACGCACACACACACGCGCACTGCTGTAAGCACTCACTGATTGTGCACTGGCCTCACTGAGCAGTATTTTTTGTCACGGTCAGCTATGGAAGTTAAATGAAATAGCCTCTGATGTGAAGCTCCAAGCACAGACAAATGACCATCTTTTTTTAAAGTGCTGTCTTGTAATACTATTTGGATCACTAGTCTTAGGTATATTTTTATGCTTGTGGATTCTTGACTTTTTTGTTTGTGTGTGTGTGTGTGTGTGTGTGTGCATGTGTATATATGCGTGTGTGTATGTGTGCGTGTGAATGTGTGTGTGTGTGTATGCGTGTGTGTGTGTGTGTGCATGTGTATATATGCGTGTGTGTGTGTGTGCGTGTGAATGTGTTAATGATGCAGCTGTTTAAGGCCCGTCTGCTGCAGGCAGTGCTGCTGCAGAGAGGCTCTGACCATTGACAGGGCAGAATCTGTGGTACACTAGAGCCCCCTGTGGGCACACAGCAGTAATGTCAGATGGCAGAGGTCTGGGTGCTGTGCTGGGGACCCCTCATGCTAAAAGCCTGGCAAAAGTGTCTCCATTCATACTGGACAATAGACTACGTTCTCCAAAAAGATCATACTAAAAAAATGTTTTCATTATAATCAGTGTGCGCAATAACACATTTACTAGCATGGGTTTCAGATCGTCCATATGAATAGTTACGCGTTTTTGTGTGTTATTGTAAAACGTGTTGTGTTATTTCTCGCACTTTAACGGGCATGCCGTTCATGTTAGCGTTTTTGAATATCTCTAGCGAGGTGATATAAAAAGGCGAGCTGGTAATGTTTGGGGAGCTGTGGTCAACTTTAGCAGGAAGCAGTGAGGTGTTTTTTGGTTGGAGTCAGATGGGGTCTGGTTTTAATTTGTGCACTGTAATGTAAACAGCTTAAGAGCTTTGATTTCACTAATGCAAGATACTTAGCCAACATCTGCATCATCTAATATGGTATAAATCAAATTCCAAGCAAACACAATTAATCTGCAGCATATGTCGGCATAACCAATGTGACGTGTTGTACTCAGTTACTTGCTGCCTCTTAATGATTTTTTTTCTCCTCCGAGGTGCATAAGTTAACACAAAAACATGAGCCGTAATTATAGCAACTCACAATGTATACATCTGCACATATGCGTATGCATATACATATCCCTCAATAAACAGCACACAGAAAACGTGGCTCAAACCTATTTCATTATACATTTTAGAGTCACAGCCCCTCTGATCACAGTTCCCCCCCCCCCCCCCCAAACCCAAACCCCATCATTAGGCTCTCAGAGTACCATGTCAGAGGTGGGGCCGTCTGTGGATCCGCCTGTGGGACGGCTGGTGGATGGGTGGACGGCCCGGCCTGGCTTCTGCTGCCGATGGTGGTGGATTCCTCTGGATCCAGCCCCCCCTCCTGGATCCCAGATTCTCTCCATCATCTCGTCCAGCCGCGAGGTCTGACCGGCGGGGCAGGGGTGTGTGTGCGGCCATGCTGGGCGCTGGCAGCCAGCTCCGTCTGCCAGTGAGTAATGTGAGCGAGAGAGAATCCATCCCCCTCCCAACTCCACCACCATCACCATCAGCACCAGCAGCCCCTACCTCCTCACACACACACACACACACACACACACACACACACTGGTGCTCTCCCTGCTCCACTGAAGGGCTGTAGACGGAGGCAGGGGCTCCTGCTGTGACTTGGCGCACCCCGCTGGACAGCTGGAGACTCAGGGAGCGGCGAGGCTGCCAAACCTGCCTGACAGAGCGGGGGCAGCGCTGAGCGCGGGGGCTCCCTTACCTGCAGCTGATCACCAGCACATCATCTGTAATTATGTACACCCGCCGTACTCGACCCAACCTGCCGTTAACACACACACACACACACACACACACACACACACACACACACACACACACACACACGCGCGCGCACACACACACACAGTCCAATGCACATGCACTCAGACACACTAAAACTTATGGACAAACACATACAGTATGTGTACACATAGTCACACACATGCATAGATACACACCTACACGCATGCACACAGAGGGGAGACACATACACATAGTCACACACATGCAGACACAATAACACGTTACCATGTATGAATCCACTCAAACACACACCTTTCCAGTTCAGTAAGCATTCAAAAAGGGACTTAGGCATTACCTGTCAGTCTTGGCTACAGAGGTTTGGGGAATTACATGGTTAAAACTGCATTCATTTACACTAAATGATAACCACCACCCTAATTTATGTTTATTTATACCTATTTCCAATTATAGGTTGGGCATGAATAATGTATCACACATAGAGAAGGTGTATGCTGTGCTGGAGTATTTTAGCTTACATAGGTGTGATAGCATTCTAAACAGCATCAGTAACAGTGGTAAATCCTCCCTTGAAGTGTGTGAATTATGATTACTCTGCCATGGAATGCTGATAAAGTGAGCTTGTATGATTGTGCAAATGGTTTTTAACTGAATGCTAAAATAAAGTGAAATAATCACATAAATTATGCATAAGCTTTTCAGATGGAACAAAAAATGTTTACCCACATAAATTATTCATGATTTAGACTTTTCATTATCATATTCTTTTTAGAGACCCCGGGAAACTTTCACCGAATGAAGAAAAGGACCTGTCAACGGTGGAATGTTCCGCCGGTATGGCAAACAATTTTTCACAATTTTGTGTCTTTGGTCTGCTTTGAGAAGTGGCACATATGCAGACTAGAAATCATCGTGCTTGAATAGAGAGTAACATCCAAACATCCGGCATTCAAGACGGCTGTTCCTTTGAAGCTCCCCCATTTTCTGTCAGTAATACATGCACATTAGATCTAATGTCAGATTAATAAGGTGCTGAAAATTGAAATGGGTTTCTGCGGTCTGCCCTAATTTTGTCTTTTTGTCCTCAATCTCGGCTTAATCTTGATTCATCAGTTGGAGCCCCTTATTATAGAGCCCTGACAGCCTTCCCTGCCTTTTGATAAATGACATACCTCAAGCCCGGATTTAAAATGCAGGGCTCAAGTGCCAATTATCTCAGCAGACCTGGTTAATAACGAGATCTCTTGTTAAATATCTGATCACAGCGTGAGCATCATTTGTCAAAGAGGCTCGTGTTTACCTCGGAGACTAGGTTCAACCCAACATATGTAAAACCTGCATCTTTGTGCCCTCTAATAACCTTTTATTAGTGAGCTGACATCATGATTAAGCTCAGCCCAAATGCACACAATGAGGGAGGCAATTACCATAACCCTCCTCTCCAAACCAAGGCAGACCCCTCCTCTGCCATCGGAGGAACGCTCCATTTTGTACAAAGTCGTCGTGGAGCACCATATATTTCCTGACACCAGCGCGAGAGGAGCTAACATCACGTGCAGAGGAATTTTTTTGTGCAAAGGCAAAACTTACATGTGGCTGCCATTTTCTAACACGGTTCCTGTAACAGGGTATGCCAGATACTTCACACCTACTAATAGGTGTCTTCAGCATGAGGGGTCGGAGACTCTCGGAGCGGTTTCATTTGTTTCTGTTTATTTTGCCGTTGATGACTGAAAGCTCTCCCGGGCCCGGCGAAGGTCTCGGATTAATAAACACTTGGCGAGTCGTGCCTGGGAGGCCCACGCCCGTGGAAGTGTGAAGTCCCATGTCCTGTCGTGTCCTGTCTGAGCACCGCCTTCCTCCACCCCTCCCCACCGCCTGCCAAATCCAGACACCAACTCAGTGCACAGCTTTTCTGGGGCCTGACTCCATGAAATGAAACTAAGCCTTAATGCCAAAATTGATTTCTTCACTTTTTATTTTATTGTGTAGTTTGTTTGTTTGTTTTTTTTCCCTGGTAGGTTTTTAACACTGCAGTTCGATCGGGAAACTTGGACCGATTATTTGTCCAGAAAGCCACGGCTCTGCATTTTATTACATTCAATAAAGTGACATATGAGAGTATGCTTTTGGAAACATTCCTCTGCTCGGAAGCCAGATTGGCGGGCTGCATTAATTTAGCTGGAGCTGGAGAGAGAGAGAGAGAGAGAGAGAGAGAGAGAGAGAGAGAGAGTGTGTGCTGCTGCCTGCTGTACTCAAGACACAGCGGCCACTGAGGCAGCATCTGCTGATGAAAATAAAGGCCCATTTCATCATCATGTTGGGTGGATAATTAGCATAATATCCCTCTCTGTAAGGTGAAAACAGAATAATAATTGGTTTGCCCTTTTCTCTCTGAGTGTTGTAAAACAGTTAGGCATTAATTTGGAGATAACTGCACAATTATTTCTAAATGCTAAGAGATGGCGAGGCGTCGCCGTGAGCCGGAGAGGCGCGGGCACTCTGGGTCAGCGAGCGAAGGTGGCTCTCGGTGAGGAGCGCGGTGTCAGCACAGCTCGATCTCCGGCACCGCCAAACTCTAGTCCCTCTCTCACTGGGTGATGCCCGGGGCTAACAGGCAGGGAGCAGCACCATTAGGGAGCCCCCTCACCAGAGAGCTCTCACTAAGCTCTGCTGGGACCCAGCCGCTCATATAACAGCAGCACATCATGCCACTTTTCCCCTGGTTGCACCCGCTGCCTCCCACATCTTTGGGATCTGTCCCTGTCTTCTCTGTCTCCCTTCTCTTCCCTGTCTCTTCAAGCTCTCTTTCCCTCTCTGCCTCTGAGGTGGTGTATTTACCTTGGGCATATAGGCAGCACTCTGAGGTGGTGTATTTACCCCGGGCATGTGCAGATATAGGCAGCACTCTGAGGTTAGCACACAGTGTATTTGGTAAGAGACACTAGCAGTTTGGTTTTGTTATTGGTGTTGTTGAGGCTCAACATTCTTTCCGCTTTAAGGGTTATACTTAGTCTTCACAAACATGTGTTACCTTCTTGCGTCCGTATGTTAATTACACTGTGGCTGTGGGTAGTCTACGGCTAGAGGACAGCACGCCTCAGTTTGTCTCATTAGGCGCCCCGGCAAATTGCGCGCACACAGCCATTATTACTAATGAATAGCAGTGCAGCTCGAGCCCAAGCTGGGGCCCGTTGTGTCTCCTTGTGAATCTTAAGTGTTGTCTGTGCACTTATGACGCATAGTCCACATTCCACAGACAGCTGTCAACAATACTCCCCTGCTTTGTTTACAAACACCTGAAAATGAGCGGCTCCTAAAGATGAATCCGTGTTGATTTTTAATGTAACCCAGTTTTGTTGTTTCAATAGAGCAACAAAGGCGGCAAATGCCAGTATGACATCGTTACCGCCGTACGCTCTGTGCGGTCTTGTGCGCAGGGTATTCCTCCGCTGGCTAGCACAGTCTAATGGCAGCCTCTGAGCCCTCGCTCCCCTGTAGCATGGGCATGTTTTAATGGGAGCAGGCTGTCGCAGCCTCGCCGCTAACCACAGTCAGTGCCGAGACACCGGCGACGCCACGGGTCCCAATTACACCTAATGATGGAGGCAGGAAGAAGAAGCCCATGCAGATTCGACCATGTCCACCCCCCCCAACCCCCCCTTTCTTTTTTTTTTGTCACGCAAGCCAGTGGGTATCATCATTTATCACCTCAGTCACATCCTGCTCCCCTCCCCGCACAGCCAGAAACAATGCGTCCCAGCACATCACTCAGGCAGTTATTTGTGTTTAACTGACAGGAAAAGGAAAATAAAAAAGCCCAGATACGGGCCATTGTGGAGCCGCGGGCCGTTTCCTGGCCCCGTCAGGCCACCAGGGAGCCGCCGCCGTCATCGGGGAGGAAGTCTTGCCTCCTGTATTTTTTAAAGTCTTACGACCGCCTCCCTCCTCAAGACGCTGATCTCTTCCCATAGAGATAACCTCTCCTGCTCCCCCCCGGCCCTCCAAGTCTCTCTCGTCGGCAATCAATGGCAGCTTTGGAATCCAATGGAGATCTTTGAGCAGGGTCTTTGCATGACATGTGCTGGGGCAGCGGGAGATTTTGAGGGGGGGTGGAGAGGGTTTGGCAGGATGGCTTCGGGTCGGAGGCTGGAAGATGAGCATGCCCTTGTCTGTGGCTTTACCCATAATCCAGCTCTGATCTTGTGTGTTTGATCCGCAGCGTGTCCCTGAGACGGCCTGATCAGCAGCTAGTGCTGTAATTTGAAGTCAATAGCATCATGATCCCTCTCCCCGGGCTACACGAGCCCATTGGCTGCGGAGTGCAGGAGGTAGTCATATGTGCCGCTTAGAGGGGAATCTGGAGCTTGCAGGCCTGTTCTCTGGCGGGGCGTCTGGGTGGACCGGGGGAGAGGAAAATGCCAGTGCCACACTTTTGAAGGCTTAGGGTCTCAGAGGAAGGTGGAGATCAGCTTGCCATGTTTGCGTTTTGTTGTTGTTATTGTTGGTCCCTGTTGGTTCCCAGAGGTAAGCGGCCTTTGTGATGGTTCCTGTTTGCGGCGTTACCTCTGGCTTGCCGATGGAAAATGGATGTCGGTTTTCCGATGATGTGGAGATGGGAAATGGTGAGCCATCTGTTTCATCACCTGAAGCAAAAAGTGAAAACAATCCATTGCAAGTTCTCTAGAGTTTTGGTATTATATATACAGTGGGGAAAATAAGTATTTGAACCCCTGCCGATTTCGCAAGTTTGGCCACTTGCAAAGAAATGTGTGATCTATAATTGTAATAGTAGGTGTATTTTAACAGTGAGAAACAGAATATCAACAAAAAAATCCAGAAAACTGCATTTTATAACATTTATGACTTAATTTGCATTTGATGCAAAAAATAAGTATTTGAACCCCTAGCAAAACATGACTTAGTACTTGGTGGAATAACCCTTGTTGGCAAGCACAGACGCCAGACTTTTCTTGTAGTTGGTAACCAGGTTTACACACATCTCCGGAGGGATTTTGGTTCACTCCTCTTTGCAGATCCTCTCCAAATCCTTAAGGTTGCGTTTTCAATGGGAGGGAATGAGGGAATGAGGTTCAAGCCCAATATTCCACGTTATATGGCCCCATCCATAGTCCCCTCGATGCAGTGGAGTCGTCCTGTACCCTTGGCAGAGAAACAGCCCCAAAGCATAATGTTTCCACCTCCATGCTTGACGGTGGGGATGGTGTCATATTCAGCATTCTTCCCCCTCCAAACGCGGCAAGTCGAGTTGATGCCAAAGAGCTTGATTTTGGTCTCATCTGACCACATCCTGTCTCCCAATCCTCCTTAGAATCATTCAAGTGTTCATTGGCAAACTGGAGCCCCAGACCTAGAGCGATTGACAGTTGTTTGGTGTTGCTTCCATTTACGAATAATCGCACCAATAGTTGTCTGCTTCTCACCAAGCTGCTTGCCGATGGTTTTGTAACCCATTCCAGCCTTGTGCAGGTCTACAATCTTATCTCTGACGTCCTTGGTCAACTCTTTGGTCTTGCCCATGGTGGTGAGGTTGAAGGTGTGAAGTATGATTCTTTGGACAGGTTTCTTTTATACACGTCACCAGTTGAGATCAGGTGTACCTTGTTAGGCCTAATGAGGACTAATATGTGTGCTTCTTGGGCACATAACTGGTCATTGGGAGCCAGAATTCTTGCTGTTTGCTTGGGGGTTCAAATACTTATTTTCTGCATCAAATACAAATAAAGTCATAAATGTTATAAAATGCAATTTTCTGGATTTGTTTGTTGATATTCTATTTCTCACTGTTAAAATACACCTACCATTACAATTATAGATCACACATTTCTTTGCAAGTGGCCAAACTTGCGAAATCGGCAGGGGTTCAAATACTTATTTTCCCCACTGTATATATATATATATATATATATACAGTATTTAGTCAATTTTGCCCTTCAGCCTAATTTGTACCCATTCACATGTCTCATCACATCAGTAACATGAATGAAAGCACCGTTTGCATATTGCATTTTATATAAGTGGAGTGGTTAAAGCGTAGTTCATTCTCAGATGTGTCAGTGAAAACCTACCAAACCTATATTCCAGCCTGTGATTACGTCACATAATGTACCCCTGCCACTGTGTTAACCGGATGTGTCCGAGATGGAAACAGAAGAGCTGTTTACTTTTGGCAAGCATTTCCTGCTTAGAGTTATAGTACAGTATATGTAGTAGCATGCTTGAGTGACATACGGGTTGACTGTTACAAGCCTGGATGGTAAAGAGTGTCAAATGGCTCAAAGGGTTATCGCTATCTATGATGTATATTTTGCTGGCAAGTGTGGGGTCTCACAGACGTCTGACAGAAATGATGATGGGCATTCTTCAGTATTTCAGTTTATATAGGGAAAATATTTTGTTGTCAAAACATAATTCATCCTAATGCATTTGCATCCACAGATTTTTATGGCGCCGTGGTTATTCTATTGCTCGGTAACAGACCCCATATGATGAGAGAAAGCCAGAAGTCACATCAAGTCCTTTTTTTATCAAACAGCCGGGCTCAGCTGTTTTTCACTCTGGAGAGCCATGTCGGATAGATAGAGCCACGCTGGCTCAAGGGTCCAGTAAATCTACACAGGCTTCATGATCTTCAGAATCCTCCACTAGAACTTTCCACAAGACACCCTTTTGACAAACATTGTGGCAGTGTAGTAAATTTGATCGCTAGGGTCAGTTAACCTTTCCTTGCTAGAGGTGAAATGTCAAAAATTGATTCCTGCGGTGGCAGCAATTTGTATTGACACATTGTAGCGTGACCCTTTTATAGCACTGCAATGCAGTTCTGTGCCCTTGTTGTTGTTGTATTTGGAAAACAACCATTATGTCTCTGTCTTTGAATAGGTTAAGTAAGTTGCTTTCATTTAATTCACAGCGCTGGTAGTCTTAGCAGTGTGAAGCCTGTTGGGAAAATGGTTCTAAGCTGGTCAAGGTCAGACCTCATTAGATTTCATGACAAATTTTTTTAACCTTGTGTGTTAATAGGAAATTGTGAGGCACATTTTTTGAATGAGTATAAGATGGCATAGCCTCTCAGTGCTATTGGATGAGGCTACTGGGAATAGAGATGTGTCTGAACCCATGCAACAGTGTTGTGTTTTTTGTGGAATTTGTCTGGCAGAGATTTTGAAAAACACACGGGTCCTCTTCTTTAAAGTATGCCAGTGGCCCACTTATAACTTAAATGACTAGTTTAGTTAACCTTTCTGTTCAAGTCTAACATATCGTTATGGCTGCAAGAGTGCACTGCATAATTTCCATGGCATTAGCATCCGTCATGTTCCCCCTCTCCGCTATAAATACACCTGACAGGAGAACTCTTTCCGGAGTGTTCCTCAGGCTGAGTGTGTTCAGGGCTTCATAGGTGAGGCACTTTGATAGTCCGGCTCATGAAATATTTGCTGACTTCTATCACCTAGGGGACTACTGTTCTGATGGAGCCACTGATATGTGCCCCTATTAGTCTCCAAGGATTTTCCCTAGCCCACTTTTCATCCGATCCGTGCCAATTAAGCAGCCGAATTATGTATAATAGACAGAGTCACTCGCATTTCCGAGCGCAGGAATGCAATGGGAAGGATGACAGAGGGATACTGTTGAATAATTAGAGTGAATTTTCAGAGCCCTGGAAACTCAATCATGTTCTGCCACATGCTAACTATTTTTAACCTATTCTCCCCCCTCTCACTCTCTCTTAGTCTGCATATGCTGGACTCCTTTTTAAAAAGGTAACTGTACCCTTCCTCTGTGCCCTGCACAACTTCGGGTGCAGTGTGTGTGTGAAAGTGCTAGAATGTTTCTGGTGCAGTATCCTAAAATCAAAGTAGGCAAAGAAGGGGCCTCCATTCGTTTATTCCAGCTATGTCTACAGGATGTATTGAGTTGCTTCACAATGCCCCTCAGCATAAATCACACTAGATAACCACGTTATCATGAAGTATCGAAACTCTAAATCACTACACGGATGGTTTAATATCCATCAGAATGTTCCGGGGATGGGTCTCATTGAAACTATGGTTGTTTCGCTGTAGCTCCATCTGTGTTTGTTGGGGTGTGTGCTTATCAGAGCATTTGCTGGTGCTGCATCTCGTGGAGTAGATGCAGCAGTGCCAAGAAGCACCATCACAGCCATTGATGGAGCTGAATAATGACTGATTGGACCATCTGCAGCCCGGATAAAGTAAAGGTTCTGCAGGGGGCCGCTGGGCCACGTCTCTGGCATGTGAGGAGTCCCATGGACATGACACTTGTAATAGGCCTCTTATCTGCAAGATTCCTGCCTGCACTCATCAGCATTTTAATAATTCATGTGGCGCTAATGTCTGGTGTTTATTTTTAGTGATGAGGAGATTGATGAGCCGTTCATATCATTCTTAACCACCAACTAATGAACTAATTAGGACATCCAAATGAAGACTCGCTCCCGATAATGCAGTGTGGCTTTGGCATGGTAAACAGCTCTTTAGGAACGATCCAGTAATTGCTTGACTCAGCTTTTGAGAGGGAAACAACCTGTTTGCCCAGCAGAGAGAGCTGCTTTTTTTGCACCCTGTCAGACACAGTAAGGTTGTATAATACACTAAGTGTTTCATACAGATACTATCTGATTATTTTGAAATCCTAGTATTGTTTCAGAGTTACGCTGATGCACGAATATGAATAATGAAACAAGGCATTTAGGTTTTTTCTCAGATGTATTTGATACTTCTGATCTTCTGCTCATTTTGTTTTAAACAATGTGGAGAATGCATGTTTCTCATTCCTGCCAGCCTGAGAGTGTAAACTGTATCACGCTCACAGAAGCAACTGTGTATCCCAGTCTGTCAATGTGAGAGTGGATGAGGATAAGGACATCTCTATACCCCCTCCTCCTGAACATGTTGTGATAATTGCACCATGCATTAATCAATGTGCCCCCCCCCCCCCCTCCCGACCCTCTCAAGCGCTCCCCATCCCCAATGATTTCCCATCGTGCTCCGCTCCACCTGCCTTTGAACCGGTGAACCCCGGGGGCCAAAGGTCACCAGGCTTTGCGGCGAAGACCGCGACGGGTCATGTTCTAATTTCTTCTTGAATCATTGACATGACAAACGCGATTCCAACAAATTCCTATTTCCTCTCTTCTCCCCGGTGGCGCTGGAGCGTCCACGTTGGGCGCACACGTCCATACATCACCGCTGCCCCGACGACGCCACAGTAAGTGAGGTGTCAGCAGACCTCCATGAATCCTACCTGAGGCCGGGCTAGTTTATGGCCGCTGGTTGTCCACTTTGCAGCATCATCAACCTGTGGAGAAGCCACGCGTCAGCTGACCACAGCCCGCATGATGATGGTTGAATTAGTACCTGTCTTCTCTTCTGGCCTCTTCTGTTCTCTTTCTCAGTCTTTGCTGTGTCAAACTCACCATGTGCTTCCAGTGTTTTGACACTAACATCCAAGGGCGTAATCCCACAAGGCTTCATCTTAGAGGTTAATAATCCTTTTAATTAAAAGGATAAGCCTGATATTGAACACCAAAGTATAATCACTGAAGGATTACAGGGGAAATGAATATAGCTGTAGCAATTAGTCCGATAATTAAGGTTTAAGTGTTGGACTGAGATCGCAGCTCTCGCAATGAGTCATAAAATTCATAGAGTTGTTGGGGGGGGTGGGGTGGGGTGTGTGTGTGTGAGGAAATGTTAGTTTGCGCTTTACTGCAGTGCGCGCCGGCACGGGCACCCGGGGTAGCTGTGAAACACGGCGTCCCAGCGGATGGTGCTGCAACAGCTGTTCCTGCCCGCACCCGGTGCTTCACACAATATGATTGCTCCATCAGCAGAGCTGCTCTCCAAACAGGCGCATCTGCATTCATCAAACACACTTATCAATAAGCAGGCCTCCAACAATTAGTGATCTCCAAGGAGGAACAAAACAGTGGGCTGGGGAGTATGGAGGAGAGGGAGGGGGGTGGGGGGGGGGGGGGGGGGGGGGGGGCGGAGGGGTTAGAGTCAGCCGTACACTTTAATCACCGATGCCGTTAATCAATAAAACGGCTTCATATCTTTTAATTAAAGTTTTTATTTTTGGCGAATGTTTACAGAATCTGTTTGTGCTGCATTTGCCAGTAATGGAGGTGAGGGCTGGGAAATGGCCGTGGCAGCTCCTGATGGTCAGTCAGGCCCTTCATGTTTGTAATTGCATTTTGTCACCTACAGAGGGTGTTAAGAATCCTTGTTAAAAGCACAGGAAATCTCACCGTAACAATTATGGTGGAGCAAATTACCAGGTAGGCAATATATGAGCTGTCAGGACAGGTTAGTGGGAGAGAGTTTAAGGAAATGGGCCATTTAGCCATTCATCATAGCAGTAGTTTCAGGTTCCAAATTGGAAAAATGTCATTCTTCAGCCCAAAAATTAGGATATGTTAGTACTGCCTATCACAAAGGCCAGCTGAGGAGGTAGACGGGAATTTGTGTAACGCATATTTAATTTAGAGTAGCAGCACCTTCTTCTATCTTCATTTTGTGAATATCAGTGTATCAGTGTGCTCTTGTATTAATGGTGTTGTTTGTACATTCAGAGAATAGTCCTCTTTTGGCACATAGGCATGCTTGAGATTCTGGAAAACCCTTCAATGGTTTCATAGTTCTAGCAATGGGAAGCACTTTGCAGAAGTCACACGAGAGCTGTACTCCACCATCTGTTTCCCTCTGCTTGACATAGTGAAACATACACACACACACACACACACACACACACACACACACACACACACACACACACACACACACACACACACACACACACACACACACACACACACACACACACACACACACACATACATATATACATGCACCCACACACACACATATATACATGCACCCACACACACACACACACACACACACACACACACACACACACATATATACATGCACACACACACACACACACACACACACACACACACACACACACACACACACACACACACACACACACACACACACACACACACACACACACACACACACACACACACACACACACACACACACACAGACACACACACACATATACATGCACACACACACACACACACACACACACAAAGGGAGGGTTTTTAAAAAGAAAGTGAGGAAGGCCTTAAAATAACTGTAATTTTTTAGAGGTAATATTTGGAAGCCTATTGTGTTTACTAGACCCCTGGCATTTCCTTTCTTCATGGCTAGCAGCTCCAGCCCTTGAATTACATTTATACCCAACAGTCAATTACATTATTGGAAAACCATTTTTGAAGTATGAGGGCAGTGAAGCATTAAAAGGGTTAAAGTCAGGCAGCCATAAAACCAATAAGAAAAGAGGCCAAACAAATAAACAGCCTCAATCAGGCCGGCTCAATATGCAGCTTCTCCTGTATCACAGAATATAATAGGTTATGCTCCACATGTGCTTATAAATTGCAAAAATTGGGGAAGTCGGTGGTAAACATGTCAACACTGGCCTCAGACAACATTTAGTCTCACAAAGAAAAGTGCTCTTGCTAATCTTTCATCTTTGCAAAGTCAACCAGTGACAGTAACAGCAAATGTCAAATTTAGGACATGAATTTTGAAGGTGAAGGTTAGCTTACTGTATTTACCACATGTTAAGCAATGTTACCATACTATGTACAATTGGGACTTTCAGACATTTGACTGGGTATTTATCATTTTATTGCAGTGATTACCAGCAAAAAGCATATTTAATTAAATGAGTCTTGAGATAAAGGAAATAATATCTTTTTGGTATAAAATATGAATACCGCCTACTTTCTGGCTGGCAGGTTTGCGTTGTGTGTGTTCCCTATTGCAAATGTAGGCCTCAGTTCTTTATTAGTCTCTATCATCTGCTGGTCCTGACTAGAGCTGATGTAGGAAGCAACCTGGTGTTACATTCTGCTTTTTATTATTGTTTTTTTCAAGGATCGGACCATTTTGCCATTTAATTGAGGCTCATGGGCTTGGCTGCGGAACTGTACACAGGGGAATAGCACGTCAAGCAGCTGAATTTCAAAAGCCATTAACCAGTCTCCACTCAATTAGAATGCATAGAATCCTGACGTTTCATAACTTATGAGTCTCCAGGCCGATATAAAGCATGTCTGTAAAGCAGCCATACATCCTAAAACACTGAGCCTATCTGCTGCTCGCTTTAGTATGAAGCTAATTACTTTTTTTCCCCTCCCTCAGAAATTTTGCTCAGAAGAAATTAAAGATGGATTAAGCAGAGTTAATGGTTTACCTGATGTGAAAAATCCTCACCCGTCTCTCTCTCTCTCTCTCTCTCTCTCTCTCTCTCTTCTCTCTCTCTCTCTCTCTCTCTCTCTCTCTCTCTCTCTCTCTCTCTCTCTCTCTCCCTCTCCTGCTACCACATTGACTGTTAAGGGGGTGCGGGGAAGGAGAGAGGGAACCAGAGACGATTACTCCTAGCAAGAAGCTGTTGCCTCTCGAGCCATCAATTAAATTGGTTTCAGGGCAGCCTCTTCATATTTCCATGTTTAATAAATTATGTTGCAAATCAGAAATGCTGCAGATACCTATTTAAAAAGCCAGGGTTGTGCTTGGGCTGCATCATAAATATGAGATATGAAAGGCAGCAAATTGGGACGGTCAATAAAATGTGAGATTTGTTGCATGGCTAAATGCTATGTGGGGATAGGTGATCCTGACAATCAGAAATTATGAGGCTGGAAATGCACTTTGATTGGTGTTTAATTTTTTGGGGGGCTGCTCGTTTGTCGTCAGGACAACAGCGGAGCGTGAGAGACAGAACCCATTTGCTGTGGAATTAATACTGACCCACACGGTGTTTCCTTGAGACATTTATTCTAATATGTATTTCATTGTAGAAATCACCTTTCCCCATCACAGGGATTGCATTCATTTATTTCTCATTACAGCTGAAAAGCTCATTCCTGGTTTTAATTTACAGGGGGGGAGTTGGTCCCCTCATATGTCTTCACAACCCGTGGTAACCATGTGTGAAGAACAACATGTGACATGTAGAGAGGTTTATTGTGATTCCGTTTAATCAGAATCATCCATATTAACCTGCCCTGCAGAATCATTTTCCCAACCATTTTGATTTCTATATTACTTGCACTGAACTTCAATAAGAAATAATAGCCTGAAAGATTGACTGGCACTCGCAGGTTTATAGGTCTGACAATTTAATACCTCAAAGGAGAACATTTGTTTCAAATCAGGACAAATAACTGAGGGATTTGAGCAAATGGGTGAAGGGTTCCCAGTGGAAGGTCAGGGCCACGGTAAACTCTCCCCCGGTGGCCCGACTCTAATCTGGAGGCAGGTGAGACCTCCCTCCTCTCAGAACAAAGAGGCATCAGGCGTACTTTCAAGGTGGGGCCAGCCCAGGTCAGCGCCGCTGTGAGTCTTAACAAAATGACAGATTAATGACATTGACTTGAGCCGATCTACTCTAGGCTGCCCACAATGTCAATTATGTCTGTCTCAGTGTAGACTGAGCAGGTCCTACTGGAGGGGCCTTGGGCTGGCTGAACACACACATGCAGGAAACAGATTAGTGACAGGCCAATAAAATGCCTTGATTGATTCAGCGTGATCTTTGCCAGATTGGTGCGTTTTTCACGAGGAGTGGTACCAGGCCGTGTAGACGTATGTGGTCACTTAACTAGCGGTATGTTTTAGTGGACACGTTGAGACAGGCACAAATCAAGATATCTTTTTATTTTTTATTTTGTAAGATTGCATGTCTGTCTTTGTATGTGTTTGTCTTATTTGTACTTTACCTTGACTAGCCTCTCAGAAAGCACAAAATCTCAGTGTTAAGGGGATATTTTTTAGCAGTAACATCTTGACAACTTAATTACATCTTGCTTTGCTGTCACTCATGGTCCTTTTATAGATTATCTCCCTACTAATGTTTTTCGCCACCTCTACACTCATAGCTTTTTCATGTCTGACCTGGCTCACAAGCACTTTGCCCCAAGGGTTATCTTTTATAGTGTGGCTGTGTTCCTCATAATTTGTTTACGAG
This sequence comes from Clupea harengus, assembly GCF_900700415.2. Taxonomy (NCBI): domain Eukaryota; kingdom Metazoa; phylum Chordata; class Actinopteri; order Clupeiformes; family Clupeidae; genus Clupea; species Clupea harengus. The sequence continues at coordinate 27,040,477 of NC_045153.1, forward strand.
TCAGCACTCACTTCATTTGTACATAATAGCTTTTAGTCAACTGGTTAAATTGCTTTTTACCAGTTAGGGTTAAACTTATATATTTTCTGCAGAGACAATGAATTTCTTTGACAGACTTTGCGGAACAGCCAGCCTGTGTTTGAAAACGAACAGACCTGGCTGTGGCTGTTTGCCCATGCTCATATCTTGGGAGAACAAAATTAATGTGTATTAATGGACCCTGTAAAAGCAACTAATTGAGCATTCCGGAACTTGCTGAGTTGGGCATCTGCTACTGACATACTGCAGCTCCAGGACCTACACCAGACCACCTTTACAAGCTCTCTGAACTGAGATGTAGGTCAGGCCATTAAAAACAGGAAAGGCTCCCTCACTGCATACTGACATGGCTACATAAGTGGCACCTGAGCTAGCCGGTGAGTGTTTTGTGAAAATATTCAGAGGATCCATAACGTGTGAGTTTCTGGCAAGGGGGGACTGGAGACAGCCATGAAAAATAGTTTGTTCTTTGCACGTGGGAGAGGAGAGTAAATTCTCACCAGATGTGTTGCCATCTTCACTGTGTTCTGTTTGAATACCCTCGCAAAGCTAACCAGTAAAACACTCGATGTCTGACTTTCCATGCGAGGAGCAGCTTAGCTAAATATACATAATTATTCATATAACGCATATTGTCTGTCCATCAACCCGTCTCTCCATATGTCTACTTAGATACTAGTGCTCTTATTCCCGTCTGTTTGAGGGGGCGGCATGCACATGCCTTTTATTGCTCACTGTGTGTGTTTGTGGGCGTGTGTGCACGTCTGTGTGTGTGTGTGGGCGTGTGTGCACGTGTGTGTGTGTGTGGGCGTGTGTGCACATGTGTGTGCTGGTATGTTCAGGTACCACAATGGAGAGAGAACAAAAAAAGTCAAGCGTGTTCCATTAAGGAGGCCCCACTCCTGGCTCTCTCTCTCTCTCCCCCCATCTCTCTCTCTTTCTCCCTCTCTCTTTCTTTCTCCTTTGCTTTTTTTTTTTTTAATCAGCTTCAGACGCCCGCTATTAAAGAGCCATAAGTGCACGGATTGTAAATCTTGGTGACCTTGAAGACGCCGAAGGAAGCGCACATCTGTAAAGCCATCATCGCTCGGCTGCCCCTGTCATCCACGCTCGCGCACACACAGCCGCTGACTGCCACGCCTGATGCTGAGCAGAAGTGGGATGGAGACGAGGGGAGGAGGGGGTGTCGGGGGGGGCAGCAGTTTGTAATCTTTATGAGAGTCAAGCCATGTTGTTCCCCCCTCCCCTCCTCTCTCTGCTCCGTGTAGCCCATTTGATACCAATCAAGGCAAATGAAGAAAACATTGAAGGCAATACATTTCGGAGCAAATTGAGGCAATTAGACACATGTTTTCCAGGTGATGAGAATTCAAGACTGCCCCCTTTTCAGGGTGACTTGGTTATCTTCATTTTTTTTACGGCCAACTTAATGAATTTACCACATTGATTGGCTTGATGATTCACCTGGTGATATTGCTATTATTATGCATGAGTATTTCTAGTTTGCAGTTAAGACACATTTTATAGCTCCCCTGGAGAAATCCTATGTCGATATCACCGAGGCCTGTCTCGCTCGCATCTCTCGTGATCCTTAAGGCTGATCTGCAGAACGCAAAGGCCTGGTTTAAAAAAAAAAAACTATGTGAAGGCATTATTTAGATACTGTAGATTATTGTGATTTGCAGTAAAGTGAGTTGAGAAAAACATTATTCCATCAATAGCAATGGATTTCATCTGCCAAGCGTTAGCCAAGCTCTTAATAGAGACCTGCGCGTGGTAGCAGACAGTCAAAATGTTCCAGGCATTTTATGGCAGGGTTGCGTCTTCATGTAATTTATATGGAGTGCATCCAGGCAAAATGTGTGAAATCAGAACCTTTTGGCCCTCTTTTATTTTTCCGTTATAAACATGCGTCAGGAAGCGAGTCTGTTTCTCTTGGCTCTGACTTCAGGCTTCACACCTTTTACTGCTTTTCCAGGCCAGCCCTGAGAGACGGAGGACTCTCTTGCAGGAGTGGGTGGGATGATGAAAAAGCACACAATGATGGTGCATAAACAGCTAATAAATGGCAATAACAAATGCTGTTGCCAAGTCCACCTCTGTTCTTTAGACGCGTTTTAATAACTTGCTGTTCTTAATGTTCTAATTTCACACGTATATTTCTGGCATGGGTCCACTGAAAATCCGAATGAGCTTTGGGTGTACTGAGGATTTTGTTTATATTAAACGTTACTCCCGATCCCCCCCATTTTCAGCCGCATGTCTGTAAACTATCTTGCTTCATCCCTATAGAGACACCATCAAATGTTTTTTATTTGCTTCCATTCATTTACAGCAGTAAGTTAGTCCGATAGCATTTAGCCCAGGCTTCATCCTTAGCCCATTTCTTCCTGATTTTCTGTGTACACTGTTTCGGTCTGCATGATGGCTGATGGTTCATCAGTTCAGTAAATATTCACCACACCACAACACAAGTTGAAAGATATTCATCAATCAGTTTAAGTGTTTAAGTGCGGATAAACATTTAGATCACTAGAAATACTGAATATGGAGGGAGATCAAATCTACCCTTATGCACAACAGACTCTGTATTAAAGCATTGTGCTTGTTTACTTGAGTCTTGCAGAGCTGTGAAGCCAGTGCCCAGTTAGACTTGATAGTGTCAGCATTTTCTTAGCTCGTAACCCCTTCCTGCATGCCAGTTGCAAAGAGATCAGTGTTATTATGGATTTATTGAGAAAATCAATTGCTTGAATAATAATGACCTTTAAATCTGTGAATCCTCTCAGACAAAGCATGGTCATGGAACAGGATGGCCTCCAGCTGGGTATGTGGACTGTGCCCTCTCCTTCTCTAACTTGCTGGTAGGGTAAAATACAAGCCAGGGTTGATTTATAGCCAAACACTCTACAAAAATGTGTGTCCCTCTCCGCTTATGTTGTGCAAGTCAAAAGAGTAAAGCGTGTTTGTTTACGACCTATGAAACTGTAACATTCATTTAAGTAGTCCTGGTTTATAAGGAACATCAATTTAGTATGTAAGCGTAAGGTATTGCAACACCCCACGTGCCAGCTGAAGATGTGGAGTTGTATTTTGAGAGGCTGCTTGTGGAGGCTTTGGAGAGGTTATTCTTACCTCTGCTGTCAGAATACCTTCTTTTCCAGGCTTGTCAGAAGTGCCAGTGAAGAGCTGTAAATGCCTTTTCCCCCTCTACTTAACAATTGCTAAACAACACTTTGCTCTCTCTCTCTCTCTCCCTCACACACTCACACACAGTGGAGGTGCCCACATTTCTGAGGCCTCTGTCAGGATGTGCTACAGGCACAAATTGTAATTCATAAAGGTTAAGGGGGTCAATGCCTTTTATTACGAGTCTGAGTGCATTCAGGTTGATGGGGCCGGCATGCAAATGGAATGTCTCCTGGTGTAATATGCAACATCGCAGATGTGTGCGCGTGTATGCGTATGTGTGTGTGTGTGTGCGCATATGTGTGTGTGTATGTGTGCGTGTGTGTGCGTGTGTGTGTGTGTGTGTGCATGTGTGTGTAGGGAGGAAGGATGGCAAAGTAGTGGGGGGTGTGCATGCTTCAGTGAGGGGAGGGAAGAGGCGAGTGTCAGGGGAGTAGATGGGCTGGATTCTCCTCACCTTCTGGAGCTGTGCAGGGCCCCCCTCCCACCACAGCAGTGCACTTAATTAGACACACAGACAGTGACCTCAGGTGGTTAAGGACCAGTTTAACAAACATCTCAGATATTTTCCTGTGCATGCCACTTCCATGTTTTTTCCCGGAAAAAAATGAATGTACCTATTTTCATTCATGTTTCTGCATAGTTCACATCCCATTTAAAACCTAGGCAGGCATTTTGACAATTCTAAAATCACCAGTCAAATAATGTATAATACATTTATAAAATAAAAAATTGGATTGATTTTTCTGCAAAACGTGCAAAAAAATTGCACTTTGCAAAGGGATGCAAACTGTGCTTTGTGTGTACATAAATAGGTGTTTACATGTAGTTGAGGGAGGGCTTAAAAACCCTTCGAGAGCAGTTGTAATAACCCCCTCTGCTGGTCAAGGATCAGCATCGTTTATCAAGACAATTTAATAGCATTATTAATATCATTACATGCCGTGTTATCCCTTATTTGGAATGATAAATATTAAAATCAGTAAATATGACTTTTATTACCAATAGTTTCAAAGTAGACCATATATTGTTATATGAATGTCAGTGAAAAAGTCCCGGCTGAATTTCTTTTTCTTAGTGAAAACCCTAATCAAGCACATTCACAAATACAGCATTGTTAAACAATGTGTAGCCTGTATCATAAACGCATTATATGTATTGCATGTATGTATATGTTATCTATGTGATACATGTATGTCTTCCTATCTGCTGTACCCAAAGCATTTAGACACTGTACCGGCTACTGAGCCTTTCGTGGATGCGAGTGCAGCGGCAGGAGTAGGCCTGGTCCCCTCATTTCCTCAGGGTGAGGGGGGTTTATGCCCTGCATTAGTGTGAGTGATTCAGCACAGTCTGTGTGAGATTGAGCGGCTATGACTTCATCCCCTTGGCGCACCTGCACCGATCATACCAGCAGAACCAGTGGGGGATGTCTCTGCCAGAACTACTGTGCGGTGAGGCGCACAACGCTCATTACCTTTGCCTTGTAGCCCCTCATGCTGGCAAGCCATTCATCAAGATTACAAATTCTGCTGGTGAACTGCTGCAGCTCCAGCCATAGAGAGAGACGCAGACAGCGCCTTGAGACATGTGCTGAGTGGGGCTCTGGTAAATTCATACCTCAACAGGTGCAGGGATACTGAATGGAGGAGCCTACAAAGTCATGGGCATGCCTGCAAAGGCAGGTATGTCCCATTCTGTTGCAGTATATATGTGGCAGCCGTAGAAACACAGGTTAGTATGTAGTGTGAAAGAACATAGTTTTAACTGAATGATCCAGAAATATGTGCTTCCACTGACATTGGACTGCAACAGCCTGAAATTTACCGACATATAGATCTGCTCACATATGTCTTAGAAGTTATTAAAACACTGTTAAAATCTCTAAAACATTTCATAGACAGTATTGCACAATACTTAATAAAACCAGTTGGCTAACTGCAACAAATGAATGGGTGAAATATTTATTAACATGTCACTAAATGTTCTATTTGGCTTAGACTGGTTCAATAAAGTTAGAACAAAATGACCTTGCCTTGCCGGTGCATCACCATCCGGGATTTTCTTATAAACGGGTTGACGCATGCGCAGAAACGGAAGTGGTTCGACCTCTGCTGTCGGTAAGTGCAATGGCGGTTGTGTAGAGAATTTGTAGCCTGACAATCCTATCTCATCCTACTCTCTACGTGATATTCTGGCATGTTTAAGACAAAAGCTCTTATTTAAAATGTGTTATTGTATTGATACACAGTCATTTTAAAGATTGTGCACAAATATTTCAACTGACCTATCGTTTGTCATTTCAGATATAGCTGGGCTGCTATCTAATCCACCAGAACAGCTTTTAATACCCTACACCCAAAAATGTATGCCTGTGCAAAATTCGTCTCCACGCCAGCCATGGTGAGTTGTTTCTACTTGTTACAACCAACTGATTTAAAACTTGGGTTTATGTCGTTCGTTTGTAGCTGGCCTGTTCTTGAACTTGGGAATTAATGCTAACGTTAGCTAGCTTGCAAGCTATTCGAGGGTAACTTTCATACCGACTAGTTAGCTACTGGTAACCTCCACTTTGCTAGGCTCTGTAATACTTAATATGACTGGTAATGTGCTTTAGGTGCACTAACACTACAGTAACGTTAACATACCATAAAGCTAATATATATAACCAAGTAAAACGTATGTCCTCGCTTGCTAACTTGGCTATATACCGTTAGCTAAGGTCAACCCCTTCAGGTAAGTTAACGTTGCCTGTCAAGCTAGCTGTAGCAGACCTGTAGTCTCCTAACCTTAAGATAGCTGGTCTGCAGACCCAGACTTTCAGTGGAAATAAATTGCAAACACTTTGTCTGCCAATAATACATTTGAAGTGTTGCCATTGTAACGTTGCAGATTAGGTTGTCTGAGGACATGGAATATACATTGCACACTCACAATGACCGCTTTGCTGTTAAATGTTAGCAGCTAGCTGACTTGCACAGCAGTGTTGTGTACTAGGAAGCTCACCTAAGTATACTCTTTGGATACATGCAGTACTCGTAGCAAATGGATTTCTCTAATCCCTGTCTGACTTTGTGGGATTGATCTTATTAATTAATGCTTTTGAGGTCACCTTTATCAATGTTTATGTCTGTGTCTGGTGGTAGTAGTGTTCATATTGGTAAAATCTTTTAACATTTATTATATTATGTTTGACAAGAAGATACTTTGCCCCTTGTCATGACCCTTTTATGTGGCGTTAACCTGTTGCTACTCGCCTACCTTTACTTGTACTCTTTGTAGACTGGGTTTGCTGAGCTGGACAAGTGAAGTAAAATTTTGTCTTGAATTAATTATTTGTGTTTCATTGTAGCTCCGTGCTGGCTCAAGGGCTCTCTACAGACCCCTCTCTGCTTCTGTCCTTTCCCGGCCAGAGGTCAACACAGAGGTGAGTGTCTGGCTGTTATTCTCTTTTAAATAAATGTCCTTGTGGGTTCACTGCATTGTTCTGTAGGTCAGTGTACTGTATTAATGCATATGTTGTAGTAGTGTTGCCACTGTGCTACTTTATTTATTTATTTTGGTCCTTGTAGATAGGAATTTTGACCAACTTTAAACTGTAGAAGTATCTTCCTTTTTTTAAAGTGAAGTTGTATGTCCCAACAGACCAGCTCAGCCCTCATGCCACAAAGCCCCCTGACCCAGGTAGCACTCCGTGGCTTCCAGACTAGTGCTGTGAGCAGGGATATTGATACTGCTGCTAAGTTCATTGGTGCTGGAGCAGCCACAGTCGGAGTGGCTGGATCTGGTGCTGGAATTGGAACCGTCTTTGGCAGTCTCATCATCGGATATGCCAGGCAAGTAGTCAGTCTTCAGCCTCTAAAGGAATGAGTTTAAAGATGTCTGTTTCTGTCTCGTTTGTGTTATCCAAATTACATTTCTGGATTCTGTCTTGTTACAGGAACCCTTCCTTGAAGCAGCAGCTCTTCTCCTATGCCATTCTGGGATTCGCCCTGTCTGAAGCTATGGGTCTTTTCTGTTTGATGGTCGCTTTCTTGATCTTGTTCGCCATGTAAAAACAAATCAAACAATGTGAACGCACTCTTAACTACAGTTGTAACTACATATTTTACTGTGGCTACCAAAATTGTCCCATGTTGGTGTCGAAATTGTACATTTTTTTCAGGTTGATATGACTGTACCAATAAGGAAAACACATGCATTGTACAAATGTAAGACATTACAGAATTAAAATGCATGTATTTCACTTGAAAATGAGGCAGTATTTTTTTTTTGGGAATTGTATTCCTCACAATCACATTGGGCTAAGAACCCCCTTATGAATGAGATTGTTTCAAAGATTAAAAAAACAGTTGGTTACATTCTCCAAGACATCTGGTGATACTTGCCCAAGTCATATAGTCACACTCTACAAGTCATTTGGGGATTAGGTGTGTTTGCAGGCTGTTGTGGGTCCATCCAAGTGTTGTCAAGGGATACACGAGTCGGCTGTAAGTAGATCGCAAGTGTTTGAAATCCAATACAGCACGCTTGCTTTTGTAAATTGCATCAAATAAATTTAGACATCAACTATGTACTGGTTCTAATGAACTCTTGTCTTTATTTACTGGCTATCCAGCAGTTAATGTGAGAGTGGAAGGTTCATGAAGTTTCATGTTTTTACAGTTCACATCACTTTACGGTAAACTACCAAAGCCAATACTTATAGTGTACATCTGCATGATCGGCTGTATTGGTACTGACGTCTCAATTAGGATGTACGAGTTGGTTTGCACAATAATAGTCATTTCTGTTTAAAGACCTACACGGATTGTAGCATTACCTGCCATTCTGGTTGGTTGCGAGGGACATGCGTAATTCTAATGACGTTTACGGAAGAGACACGATACTCGAACGCTCGCGAGAGTGTGGAGGCTTGGGATTTGGTTATCGAGGGTTGAGCCCGTGGGTAAGTGTCTGTATTAATTGGCACTATTAGTAAACAAAGACATCACCCACGCAGTCGGTATGAGTGGTGTCTAGTTGTAGAAACAGCAAAATTGTCAAATTCTAAGATATTGACATATCATCTCAGTAGTAGCTGAATTGGCTAATATGGCGACGGCGACTTAGCTAGCTTCATAGCTTCTCACCTCTAGTGAAAGAATGGGTGGTGAATCTAGCTTCGTAGCAATCTGAGGCTCTGGCTATTGAAGTGTGTAAACAACAAGGTGCACCGCATTGTTACTGTACGCATCAATGTTGTCAGAATTACACGATTAGGAAATATCGTCTAAGCGCTTTCGAAATATTTGTGTGATTCTCTAAACGTCCTTGTACAAAACCCTTAAATGTTTTAATGTTTGTTCGGCAAGTATTTAGGCTAACAACACAATAGTCGCTTGGCACAATTATGTGGTTGGCAGTCTGTTTTAACGATAATTTGACCTGTAGTTATCCTTGATACATTGATGAATGCTTTTATTTCTTCGTTGTGTCCCACTCTATCTGTGGAATTATGACTCTTGTTTTTGTTTGCAAACGATTGAACGATTACAAACGTATTTAGGAATGAACTTAGTGAAGGAAACCATCTGACAGGTAATGCTATTACCAACGTTACCCATCCAGTACTTTAGCCCCTCACAAAACTAACCATTGCTTTTTAACTTGCGTCAATGCACCATTAGACGTGGCGTTTGTTAAGCAGCCTTAGTAGTGAGTGTACCGACTGTTTCTGTGTGTTTCTGAGTTTTAATCAGTGTATCCTATTTTTAGGATACACGGAATTTCTGAATATGAGTGATGACAAACCTTTCCTATGTACTGCTCCTGGGTGTGGTCAGGTTGGTGTTAATCACATTTGATCTCTATATTTTCTGTTTCTTTTCATTTTGTATGTCAGCTCTCTAATATCACATGTGCTGTGTATTTCTATCAGCGCTTCACAAATGAAGATCACCTGGCTGTCCACAAACATAAACATGAGATGACCCTGAAGTTTGGTCCAGCAAGGAATGACAGTGTCATAGTTGCTGGTAAGTGTGGTGACTGGTAGCCAAATATCTTTGTAGAGATGAGCTAGTGAGGTAGCCAGATAACTTTGTTTTGTAAATTCTGAAACATACCAAAGACTAAATGCATTGCATTTTTTTGCTATCTCATAACTGCAACAATAGAAAACAGGCTTGTTTGCATCACTAATCTGTAATCGACTCATTTCAAACAGACCAAACTCCAACCCCCACCCGCTTTCTGAAGAACTGCGAAGAAGTCGGTCTGTTCAATGAGCTCGCAAGTCCTTTCGAGCATGACTTCAAAAAAGCAGAGGATGATATCAAAAAGGTAAGCACCTTGTCTCCCTCAAATGGGGGAAAGGTCAATATGCCATATGTTTCCTTTGAAATATTTGTTTAAATGTTTTCGATTGTGTTTATTAGCAGTTACCTTTGGATTTATCACCTCTTGCTACACCGGTTCGCAACAAAACCGAGGAGCCGTCATCTCTAGAGGCGCATCGAGACAGTCCATTACCACACCCTGAATCGACCACAAATGATGACAAGGTATAGGATCCTGCGATCCACTTCTAATAACATTGAGTTTGCTGTATTTTTTCCATGGAGTACCTTGTGGAATATTCTCCCCCATTGCATAGAATTTCCCCCTGAACCTTTGTTCAAATGCAAACAGGTGTATGTGCCTGCGTGTGTGTGTGTGTGTGTGTGTGTGTGTGTGTGTTTTCTTGGTAGAACACCCTTACCTTCTCATGACTGGAAGTTGTAGGTTTAAAAAAGAAAACAATACGTGTTAAAGCAATATGGGCAATATATCTGTTCAGGCCAATTTCTGCAGTTAATCCTTGCAACCACTGCTGTAATCCAAGGCATGGTTTATTACATGCTTGTAACGGTATGCCCCTGTGCAGCTAATAGCACACATTTCAGTTCAGTCATTACAGACTGCCTCCTCTGGTTAACCTGCTCAGAAACACTTTTACTCCCACACATACTGCAGTTTCAGATGCATATCTGCTGACTTAATGTAATGTCCAATATATCTCAAGTAGCCCACAGTCTATTTCATTATGTGAATAACATATTGTATCTTAATTATTCAAATGTGAAAAAGGACCATATTGCCCATACCTTTTGAAGAAACCAAGTCCATCAGTAGTAGAGTGTTCTAAGCTAAGTTCTTCATATTATTTTGAAACGGAGACAAGTTGTAAAAACAAGTGCAAATTTCTGAGTGAATTTGTAATAGCTAAGGTCTCGTGTGGTGTTTTCAGGAGGTTTCTTTGCAGCCGACCTCACTGCCAGCATCCACTATAGTCCGTCCTGCATCCCTTCAAGTCCCAAATGTACTTCTTGCAACCTCAGACGCTAGTGTTGTAATACAGCAAGCCCAACCATCGCCAACATCTAGCTCTGTTATTACTCAAGTCCCGTCCACTAATAGGCCAATAGTGTAAGTAACTCTAAAATGTTACTGTTTTTTGTTCCCACATTTGGTTGATCAGTTACTTTTTTTTTTAGCTTTGGTGCTTTTCATAAGTTCTTGTAAGTTGCCTTTGTCTTTCAGTTATTAGTCTGCCTTAAACGTGGTCAGTTTCCACCTCTTGTTTTGCCTCCATTTTTTAATTTGATTTCCCACATTGTTTTCTTGATTTGGTCTTGGTAGTATTTACCCTCTAGGTGACTTTTACTTTCTCATGTTTGTTCTCAGTGCTGTTTGGCATGATCGCGACTGCAATCACATAAATATTACATTAATTTGCTGTATTTCATGATGACGGTCATGCGGATTCTGCTGATGTAACCATGTTTTCCCCTTCTCCCTCCAGTCCCGTGTCTGCCACTTTTCCTGTACTCTTACAGCTCCCCAATGGGCAGACAATGCCAGTTGCCATCCCAGCATCCATTGCAAACCCAAGTGTACATATTCCAACTGCCATCCCTGTAAGTGTACTCCAGTCGTTCTTTTCTGTGCTCTTTGTGTATCAGTTTCTGTTTCAGATAGGATTTTTTGTACTTTCTGCATTGCATTGTGGGATTTCCGAGATTAGGATCCCCTGAAAGTGGTCGCAAATTCAAAAAAAAATTAAGTCAGTAAATGTTAGCTTTGAAGTTTTCAGTTTCATCTAAACCACCCTTCTATCGAGTTGGTCATAGTGATGGGTTTCATCTGGAATGTTTGCATATTGAAAAAGGAAGTTTATGACAGGAATTGAAGCAGATTCACAAACTCCAACCTTTTGAAGCAGTATTTATCCTTCATAAAAAGTGCAAGGATATTAAGAAGGTCAGTGCATGAAGACAATGTTGTTTGCATGCTGGTTGAAAATAAACCAAAACAAAACATATCAGATTTCAACATTTGCCTCCTATCTGTTGCCCCGACAACACTACATCCTCCAGTAAACCGTAAATAAGCCTGCTTAGCATGAGTGAGTTAGAAGATGGTGACCTTATATCTTGGCCTAGGATGAAACGGGTAAGCAGAACAAAACATTTCATAGACCCTTTGAGAATGTGACAGTGACCGCTGTTGTAGCAAAGGGTTCTTTAAATAAATGAGCTTTTGCAGTGCCTCGTGCTGTAACCAAGTGAAGAACGATAAAAAGGGACAGAAAATCATAATACAATTTATGTTCGCTGTATAATAGCATGCAAGGAGCTACCTTTTACGAAATGTACTTCTTACCTTTGGATGATGGAAAAGAAGAGCTGGGATGTTTTGCACATCATGGAAACAAATGTTTTGCACATTATCATTTGGCATTTACCAAAAGATATTGGCCCCTGATTTATTTGAGGCGCCACTGTCTCCTGGATGTCATTATTTTGTCTTGAGGCCACATGCGGTGTCACCTCAATCTTCTCGCTTTGCATCAGATCCTCCTTGAAAGTATTGAACGCTCTCGTGCTAAAAGAGTTGTGAAGGACATTCGCTCCGTCTCTTTGGAAAAGGATCAACAGTGCGCTCAAAGTCACTTACTTAATAAGGGGGCGGCTTTAGAGTTATGGACGGCGCGAGTGTGATCATCCTTATCCTTAATACGATCACGTTCCCGTGATTTGTCTCTGCCACATTTCAGCATTTACGCTTCCAGGGGACAGACCTGCTATTTACTGCGTTGGCAGCGGCGACTTGGCTCGCGGTGGCTAGTGGGAGAAAATGTGCAAACTAATGGGCCTTAGAAAAGAGCAGCTGTATGTCACCGCGGCAGAGGCTTGCGAGTCGTCCAAATGATCGCAGGCCTCCGCTGCTGCACAGCCCTGTGGTACATGTCCTTGTATGTTATGGCTTTAGCTGGGCTTTGTAGGACTGCATATTCCAATAAATCAGAGCGTTTGTTTGTGCTCAGGGTAGCGTGTTTATCTCAGCGAGGCGCGGTGATCTGATGTAGCCTTGGCAGGGGGATGTAGTGCTGACAGGCTTGCCGTGGTGATGGTAGCAGTATGTTAAGGCCTCACTGCTTCGGGTCGTCTGGGCGGGCCACTGATTATCATTTGCCAGAGGCCTGAGCAGGGTGTAGTCTTCCATTGTGCCGTTAAGGGGCTGATGTTTTTTTTCTGTGCCATTTCTCTCAATCAGGTGCCTTCTTCTTATCTCTCTTTAGCTCTTTTTTCCCCCCGTCTCAATTTCCTATCATTTTTATCCCCCTTACACTCCCGATCTCTATCCCTCTCCCTCCTTCCTTTGCTCTCTCTATCCCTCTCCCTTTCTCTCTATCCCTCTCCCTCGCTCTCTCTATCCCTCTCCCTTTCTCTCGCTATCCCTCTCCCTTTCTCTCTCTATCCCTCTCCCTCCCTCCCTCCCTCCCTCGCTCTCTCTATCCCTCTCCCTCTCCCTCGCTCTCTCTATCTCTCTCCCTCCCTCTCTCATTGTTGGCATATCAGAGCCGGCGGTGCTCTGGCCTATCTGGTTGTGCCCCTCTCCCTCCATAGCCGCTCTCTGTCCATATGCTCAGCGCCCAGGCAGACAGGAGTGTTCATTAGCGTGCGTGGTGCATCTCCATGTGGTGCTTCCTCCACCCAATAACAGTCCATCCAGCCTAATGAGCCTGAGATATGATTCAGTCTTAGGCATGCTGGGTGTGTGTTTGTGTGTGTCTGTGTGTGTGTGTGTGTGTGTGTGTGTGTGTGTGTGTGTGTAGGGGCAGGATGGGATTAGGAGTGGCCATCTCTTGTGGAGAGGCAGATTCATTTTCCCTGTGTTTTTCTCTCCCCCTCCCCGTGCCGCTTCTGTGCTGTCAGCTTGTCAGACCCGTCACCGTAGTGCCTAACGTCCCCGGGATCCCAGGACCCTCCTCACCTCCTCAACCCGTCCAATCAGAAGCTAAGATGGTAATTTTGCTCTCCTTTATGCCTCACTGCTCACACCCTTTCTTTATTTTCAATCCATCTGCACACATTATTTTAACAATCCTTCCTAGGTGATGTTCAGGTATTGTTTGTAATGTGAAGTGGACATTTTGTGTGATGTGCTCCCCCCCCAAACCAAAAACATTTTTTTCCACTACAGGTCATTATTTCCACCAAGCCACTAGAGGGAGCAATTTTTGTTTGTTTATACAGTGAGAGACAAAAGAATAATTCACAAAAAATAAACATGCGTCCTTCTCTGTACTTGCGTTCCCATAGACCTGTGAAACGTCATCATTTACAGTCGAGGGACTGTTCCAATTCAAATTTCGCATCTAGCCAGTTATAGATCAAATACCTGAAAGTGTTCTGGCTTTGTGGGAACTACTTCCACTATAACTACAAACTCCTACAGTTATTTCCCACCATTGTCCCTTTCATAGACACACAGCGTGAATATATCATTTCTTTTTGATATTTCAATTCCTATATATATTTCTAATTAAAAAGGAAAAAAAGGCAATTTGGTGTATTATATTATATTATGTATGTTATTTTATTGTAAATATCAGGAAAGATAAAGGTGAAAATGCAGGGTAGACTCCTAGGCTCCGCGCTGATCTGTGACGGTCAAGAACGCTGCGGTCACAAATGCAGATTGAGCATTCTGCATCCTTCTGTCCTGCTGAACTTCCAAGTCCAAACTCCCAAGAACAGTCTATACTTGACGTACTCCATATTGAGAAACGCCCTCTGTGTTTTCTTCAAGAATGACACTACTTGTGTAAAATTGAGTTATGTCTCCAAGGGGTATTAGTTAAGAGATATCCATAACAATACTGCCATTTTAAGGTGTGTGTCAACCAGTCCTAAAGAAATTAGCTTAACTGATCCATATAGCGCAGGGAATAGTTCTACAAATCTATCCGACTGCATATAATCCCTGTTGCATGAATATCAGGGTGTACTGTCATTGAGGGTTATTCTAATATCAGGGCTCTGTAGATTCCATGTTTAAAATCATTGCTGCAGCATCCTTGCCTTGGCTGTGAATGTGCAGTCAGATGCGCATAGCCTTTATGGCACTGAGTGCTGTGGCTGACGGTCCGGTAACGGCGAGTGAGGGGTGAGAATATGGAGCGCTGCAGCGTGGTCCAGTGGCACGGTGATGAAGCACGTACCACAGAAGCCGTAAGCGCTCGCAGCATGCTGCTCTGGTGAAGATTAGCAGGTAAACCGGCGGCAGGAGGAGGGGGCCTGAAGTGTGTGTGTGTGTGGGGGGTTGTTTGGTTCAGTGGGGGTGATGGGCTGATGTGTGATTGGGGGAGGGGATGGGATGGGGAGATACAGAAATGACAAATGCATAGACAGCAACATGCTCAGCAGGCCGTCGCCAGGGCCAACTAGAGAAGGAGTGGGGTGGGGTGTTCACCCGGCCCGGCCGAGGGCAGTTTGGCACGTGCTCAGAACGGCACAGTAAGTCAGCCTCGCCCTGCATGGAACCTTTTGTTCAGCAGAATCCTCTTTGACCTGCGCTCCTCCTCCGCATCTCTACGCCTACACACACGCACACGCACACACACACACACACACACACACACACACACACACACACACACACACACACAAGCATCCACACCGCACTCTGCTCATCAGCAAACACCTAATGAGCCCGCGTCAAGAAAACAGCTCCCCCCCCCTCCTCGTCCGTCCGCCCGCCAAGCCATCCCACCCACCTCCCCACACACACACACAAACACACACACACACACACACACACACACACCCCCTTTCTCTCCCCAGACACGGAGACGGCGCTTTACAAGGACTGATGATGCTGCAAAGACCACAATAATGATAATTAACTTGCTGAATTTAAAAGATTATGCTGTTAATTAGTTGCAAAATAAAGATAAGTAATATAGTAGCAGATGGTTGAATAACACCCCTGAGATGGAGGGTTATTACGCTGATGAGGTTTCCGTGGCAGATATGAAATATGAATCCGACTGCTTTCTCCCCATTTCCCTTGCATGGGCCCATTCCAGGAGAATAATATCTGCTCTCCGCCAGAAGAAGCTCTGGTAGGGTATTACACGATAAACTAATTTGCTAGACAGATTGGCCTGGCAGAGGTAGCTGTTGTAAAGACGAAAGTGCCCCACCACCACCACCCCACCCCACCCCCATCCCACGGTGTTCTCCCCCCACCTTCATGTAAATGAACTCTCTCTCTCTCTCTCTCGCTCTCTCTCTCTCTCTCTCTCTCTCTGTTCATTTTGTTCAGGGGCTGGGCTTGTTCACCTCTGTGCTCGTCTATTCATTACTCTTCACTCTCTGTTTTGTTTTGGCATGGAACAGCAAGCTGTCATCCTTCAGCATCATCCCTTACGCACGTGAAATATGTTTGTACACGCCCGCATGTGTATCTGCGTGTGTGTCTCTGTGACCGTGTGTGTTTGTGTGTGTGTTGGCGGTGTCAGTGTTGACATTGTTGTTAGACAGTGATCGCCGCGCTGACAGACGCACGGGGACGCGGCGGCGCTGCCGGGCCACCGTGCGCGTGGTTCGCTGAGGCCCGAGAGGCCCGCGAGTTTTCCCTGACAAGTGGAAATCATGGGCTCCTTGGGGAGATGGGAAATTAGCCATGACAGCCATTAGTCTGATCGGCACGTATCGCAAGGAAGCATCTGCTCTCCGTTGTCTTCATCCCCGTCCTAAAAAAAACGGACCGTTTTCATCTTTACCTTTTTCATCCCTTCCTCAGAAGGTCACTTGTTTCATCCATCATCCCATGCATGCAGCAGTCTCTCCTTTACATGGCTGCACGAGTGAGCTCCTTTACATGGCTGCACAAGTGAGCTGTTACAGCTTACACTGACTTGCTGATCTCTTGTGCTGGTCCACTCCTCTTGCGTAGTCTTTGTTCTCTTTACAACAAAAAAATAATCTTTGTTCTGTTTTTCTTCTTCTTCTCCTCTCTCTCCTACCCTCTCTCCCCTCTCCTACCCTCTCCCCTCTCCTACCCTCTCTCCTCTCCTACCCTCTCCCCTCTCCTACCCTCTCTCTCCTCTCCTACCCTCTCTCCCCTCTCCTACCCTCTCTCCTCTCCTACCCTCTCTCCTCTCCTACCCTCTCTTCTCTCTCCTACCCTCTCCTACCCTCTCTTCTCTCTCCTACCCTCTATCCCCTCTCCTACCCTCTCCTCTCCTACCCTCTCCCTCCTCTCCTACCCTCTCATACCCTCTATCCTCTCTCCTACCCTCTATCCCCTCTCCTACCCTCTCCTCTCCTACCCTCTCCCTCCTCTCCTACCCTCTCCTACCCTCTATCCTCTCTCCTACCCTCTCTCCTCTCCTACCCTCTCGCTCCTCTCCTCTCCTCTCCTCTCCTCTCCTTGCTCTAGAAACTGAAAGCGGCCCTCAGCCAGCAGCTCCCTCAGGTAACCAATGGAGAGGCGGCTGGCGGCGACGTCCTGAACTGTGGGGCGAGCCTCACCCCATCCACAGCCCCTTCAACCCCGGCCCCGCCAGAGGAGCCCTGCCCCCAGACACTGCAGCAGCCAGCCACCTCCACCACAGAGACCCCCGTAAACACCCTACTCATACACACACACACACACACACACATACACATACATATATATATATATATATATATATATAAAGATAGATAGATAGAGAGAGAGAGATTTCTTTAAAAATATGTCCGTTAACATAGACTCAAACCAACATTGTCATGCTTTAAGTGAGGTAATCTATTCAGGTGTTCAGCGTCTTTCAGGTAGTTCTATCAAATGTGCTTGATTAACAATGAAGTAGACCACCTCATACCAGGTGGCTGATCATGTGAAGATGTCTGCCTTTTGAAGATTATCTACACATTTGCCCCTCTGTTTGAGGCCTCCAGTACACCTCCTGAGAACTTATTTTCATGGATAATGTACTGCACATTTAGCACACTTTAGCACAGTGTTTCGGTTTGCATTGCTGTGAAGGAATAGCACTCTGAGTACACACTAGATGAGTAGATTTGGTCGAGTCCTCCGCTTCTCACCTGCGTCGCTGCTCTGGTTCCTCCAGGCATCTCCGGCGCCTCCCGCCCAGCACACGCCCAGCACAGGCGGCCGCCGGCGCCGCTCCACCAACGAGGACCCCGACGAGAAGCGCCGCAAGTTCCTGGAGCGCAACCGCGCCGCCGCCTCCCGCTGCCGGCAGAAGAGGAAGGTGTGGGTGCAGTCGCTGGAGAAGAAGGCCGACGACATGAACTCCATGAATGGCCAGCTGCAGGTAGGCCCTGAGTCCCTGAGCCACTTCCACACTCTCAAAACCACAACAGGAAACAAGCCTTTATGCACACACCTGTACTAGCCTAGTAGAGCATATTTATCACGACCTCTACAGCGTGTTACTGTCCAGAAACTGCACCTCAGACTCAATTTCTTTGCCAAATTTGCAGCCCCATAGGATGTGTGCGCGCTTGTGTGTATATATACATGTAACAGTGAGGACAGCGGGTGGCGTGCGTCATTGGCTAATGCAGTGATGAAGTCGTTAATAGCGATTAAGAAATGTGTCAGCGTGACAGCGGAGCCCCATGCGTTGAGGCTCCCCCTGCATCGACACGTCCCTGTCAATAAAGACATACACTCCAGATGTCAGTGCTGCGTGAGCGTGTCCACACCCCACACCCCCTCCGAGCACCCCCCAACAGCACCACGCACCACTCCGATCCATTACCCGTCGTCTTCGTCTCCTCAATGGCCTCCCGAAAACACATCTCCTGGGGAGGAGTCGTTGTCTCCAGCCCTTCATTTCCGCAGGAAAGCAATTAGGACGCAACGCTGACAAGTTCGAAACAGTTCACGTAACCGTTGTCTCCGTGCTGATGTGCTCGCGAGGCCCAGGGTGCACTGCGTCGACGTTCCAGACAATTTAATGAGATGTGCTGTTTATTTGCGCGCTTGTCTTATCTGCTCTGGTAGGGAGAAAAAAACCGAAGCAGTGGGTATGAGGGAGGGGGGGGGGGGGGGGGAGGAGGGGGGGTCGATTGGGTGTTCAACGGGAGTGGGGGCGAGGGAGGGGGGGGGGGGGGGGGGAGGAGGGAGAGCTATTAATATGTGATGGAAAAACAGGCGGCGGCTGATGAGCTCGATGTAAGCCACTAAGGGTTAAATGAATGCAGGCAGATGAAGGTGGAAAGAGAGAGAGAGATGGAGATGGAGGGAGAGAGAGAGAGATGGAGATGGAGGGAGAGACAGGGAGAGAGGGGGAGAGAGGGGGAGGGGACGGCAGCCCGAGGGTGTGGAGAGCGGAGCTGTTAACTGTGAAGAACGGAACAACTCAGGGCGAAAATTGAATGTCAGAGAATGAAAGTGTTCTTTATATGAAGGCATTAATCAGTGGTGCTGCTTTTTTTTTTTCCTCTCCTCCTCCTCCTCTTCTTTTTTTTTTTTGGTAATAACTCCCATGCTGCCACGTTGGCCTAGCTGATCAGTGGAGTGGGCCTTAATGATGCACGATTACTTTAACATCATCCTTAAGCGGCTTTTTAATGAGTCAGAGCCAGCAGGCATGTTGGCTGGAAGGCAGGGCTCTCGTCTGAAGAGGGTAGGCGCTCACTCTCCTTCCACCAACCCCGCACTCGCTCACTAAAAGTTTGAGACCGAGTTGTGTTGTTGAGTTGCCGTCAGCGGCCTGCCCTGTGTCTTGCTTTGGTGGGGGAAGATACTCTCGTCATCACCACTCTCTCTACTCCCGTCTCCAGTTGTGCCGTTTCACACGAAGGCGTTGAGCGTTTGTTAGTGGGGTAGTGAAAGTCTGCCTATGCGCCCACTCCTAGATAACTCCATCATCTCTGAAAAACACTATTCCCCCTGTCAGGTAGCTCCCGTACACAGTGCTGAAGCTATAATTAGCTGACTGCATGGGAGCCCTGGTGGATGGCGAGAGGTCCGCCCCTAGCCTCCTCGCGTTGCCTGTATAATTGTATTGTGTTGGAGTGTCATTGTAAACCCAGTGGGTTGTTTCTTTTACACGCTGCACCTGTATAACTGGAAAGTGGTGTGCCAGGGCAAGAGAGGGAAAGAGAGAGAAAGAGAGGGAGAGAGGGGAGGAAAAATGAGGTGAAATGAAAAACGGCTCCACAAAAGTGGCGCTGCGTGCTGTAATGGGACATGGCAGCGAGCGCAGTGCGGAGATATGTAGGGCTCCGCCAGCTGTGTTTAAATCTGTTTCACAACAGCCCCGGCTCGCCAAGACCAGCTAGGCCAAACAGATGGAATCACATAAATTGGCCGCTTTTAGACTAATAGATTAAGCTGCCGTAGTCCTCCCAGCAAAAAAAAAAAAAAAAAAACAAGGGAAGAAGAGACAGAGAGAAAAAAGAGAGAGTGAGGGAGTAGAGGAGAGCAGAAAAGAGTTTAAATCTGCCATAGGGTGCGTTGGGCTGGGCTGGGGGCTGTGGACTGCTCTAAATCCAGTGGAAGTCACCTTCAGTGTGATGTGCCCTCTCTTTAGCACATGCAGAAGGGCTGGCTCCCGCGGGGGCTGTAACGACAAGGGAGTGTAAATCTCAGCAGAATCCACAAAGTTGTGCTGACAGTAGGAAGAGCTCACCTCTGACAAATGTGTTGGTCGGCGGCCATTAAAGGACCATGATTATGGCGCGCGAACAACTTAATTGAAAAAGTGCGGCCGTACTTTATCTCCGTGTCATCTGTTCTGCTGTTACACCGCAGCAGTGCCGTGTCCCTTGTGTTTTTAGCGTTTTGTTTTCTTGGGTACAAACAGGTGAGCACTTAACAGGGGTGCGTGTGGAACACCAGAGGAGAACTCACCACAGAGGTGTATCAGATTCACACCAAGATAACCTGGCCTCCTGCCACCTGTGCAGATTAGAATACATCCCACAAGTCTTACAGTTTGACTACATTTGCATAGGTTTACATAGTTAAAAAAATAAACTTTCGTGAAAAGTATTGATTTATTTATCCTGTGCCTATGACGACGCTCTAAGTTCAACTGGTCACAAGTTAATTCTTCAGTTTGCGAAAAAAAACTTTAGTGTGGTCATGTGGAAAGATCCACATGTTGCCTCTGTGCCTAGTAAAACATTGAGATCTCATTTGTGTAAACCGTGTGTGTGTGTGTGTGTGTGTGTGTGTGTTTGTCTGTGTATTTTCCTCCAGAGTGAAGTCACCCTGCTGAGAAATGAAGTAGCTCACTTGAAGCAGCTCCTCCTGGCTCATAAAGATTGCCCTGTAACAGCCATGCAGAAGAAGTCTGGCTATCACTGTGAGTAATGTTCCATTATCCACAGCCCTGGGCTCTTACTGAAATCCATCCAAAATGAGGCCGGCCAACCGCTAGAGGGACAAACCACTCTCCATCTCCACTCTCTCGCTCGCTCTCTGCTCCTCTCTCTCTCTCTCTCCTTCGTCCAGCTCATTTGCTGCTATCTCTCTTCTTGTTCTTTCTCCTCACTCTCTCTCTGTCTGTCTCTCTCTCTCTCTCTCTCTCTCTCCCTCTTTCTCTCACTCTCTCTTTCTCTGCGGCTGATCTGAAGGCTAACTGACTGAGCAGTGAGATGTCCTGTGCTTCTGCCTTTTAGAGAAGAGAGCTAAAAGTTTAAGGGGAGTACAGATGTATGCTCTCAGGCCCTGGGGGCTTAATTAAAGGTCTGATAGAGGTTGATAGGGGAGACGGGACTGCCATTAATGCAAGGCTGTCAGCTCAAGTGCGATCTGCAGAAATACCTCACCATTCGAATTTGACTTGAAGCCCATCAACGCCTTTAGACAGACTCTGTGAAAACACGAATGAGTTTCGTGGGGATGAACTTGGACACGTTGATGAAACCCTGTGATGATCCTGCCTTTCCCTTTTGTCTGCCTTGGGGGGGGGGGGGGCGTGGAGGATGGCGTGTTGTACGTATTGTTAATGTCCCCAGTGCTGAGAATGCAGTTGAAGGAGACTGTAATTGAGAGTCATCTTCGGTTGTTATCCTTTAATGATCTGTCTTTGAGACGGGCAAATCTGTGGACGCCTGTCTTCCATATGCACCCACTTCATATCAATTACTGTTGTCAGGGGAACAGGGGAGGTGGTTGTCTGGCGTTGGGCATGCAGACACGGTGGCAGCTCCTCAGGTGCTTGTTGTAAAAGTTAATGGCTGGCAGTTTAAGGCGAAAGTATGCGTAAGCAGTTTTCTGCCTCAAACGCCCCCATACTTTTTTTTATTCTGTTCCCCCAAATATTCCAGAGCAGTGCTGTTTGGGGTGTTCTGATGTGGCTTTTAGAGCTCTTACAGTTCTGTCCCTTCAGCTCTGTTCTCCTCTCCAGGCGGATCGCAGGGCTCCACGCAGACACATTTGCCTGCTGCCCACGTCTGCCAGTGACTTGTATTGACAATGATGGCATGCAAAATGAGTCCATTATAGCTCTGCACTTGACAGGATCAACTCTCTTCTTCTATTCTCTTTCTCCGATTCTGTCTTTTCTCTCTCTCTCTCCTCTCTCTCCCTCCCTCTCTCTCTCTCTCTCTCTCCCTCCTCCTTCTCTCTCAGAGAGGTGGCGTCGCAGCCGGCACAGTTCATTATGTGTCTCTATTGTTAACGGAAGAGGGAAAGTGACACGCTTCATGCACATTAGAGGACTGATGGCTTCCTGGCTGTATTGAGTTGTCAGGCGGCAGACTCATTTTCTGTTGTCTGTTTTTTTTTTTGCTGCTTTTAAGGTGGGGTGGTGTTTGAAATGAATGGGGCCATCCTTTATGCCGGCGCAGTAGGGATGTGTTGGAGACCTCTGCGAGAGGTTGTCTGTCAGAGCCTCCCCTGATGTAATGAAACAAGGGCTCTCTGCTCCAAAAAAATATGTGCCATTCAGCCACCTCTCTGTTCCAGAGCGGTAAACAACCAGCGTCCGGCATTTATGATCCCCCCCAACACCACCAACACCACACAAAAAAAATAGATAAATAAAAGAAAGAAAGAGAAATGGCGGTTATCTACCTTCAAAAGATGTCTCCCGGAGCAACATGCATCCTGTGTAATGCCATAATGTATTTGGGGGAATTTGTCTGCGTAAAGGCCTCAGCCATCCGTCTGTGTTTGAGCGGAGGGTCCGGGGCCAGGCAAGTCGCTTACTCTGCGCTCTCCGCCCCTCAGAAGCGCTGGTCTCTGGGGCCCGGGGGGGTCCTGCCTGCTGTCTGTTAACTCTTTTAATGATTGAGCTGAGCCGCAGCTATGGCAGGTGGGAGAAAATTACCCAGCCTGCCCTACAAACAAGCCGGGCCACGCTTGCTCTTGGCAGCCCCGGCTCTCCATCTGCTAGCTAGGAGAAATCCAGATTTTCGTAGGGGGTGAAAAAAAGACAGACAGAGAAAGAACGAAGGAGAGAAAGAAAGCATCAGAAAGAGATGCCACGGCAGCATGGTAGAACTGTGTCTGATAACACATAATGCTTACACACACATTCCACTCAGGCCTTTGCCTAATACCACCTGAGGTAATTATGTCCATTTTAGTGTGTGGAATCCAAATAGGGAAAAATACTTGACTGATTCACGTGCAGATGACCTTATGGAGGGCTGGAGAAATGGAGGGGAAATTTATGGCCCTTTGACACAGGCTTGTTCTTAGCCACTCAACAGAAGCCAGGCAGTACACATGCCCTGGAGAGGCAGTGTGAGCAGAAGGCCCTTTTAAAACGGGGCCACGGCTTGTCTTTATGGCAAATCCCATATTCCACAATCGGTATCTCCCATTCTCAAATACCAAACCTGAGTATTAATTACCTGCTGCCATTTGCACTGACTCCATATCATTAGCAATATTAATTATCAAAGTGGTTCACATTCCTTTTACGAGTCAGAGCATGGGAGAGGTTTTTTTTCTCTCGGTTTTTTTCCCCCTCTCTCTCCCCACCCCTTCATCAGGATCCAATTAATTCAATGCAACTGCCTAACAGCTGGTGGCATTTCGACTCTGAGTCTTGCCTACTCTCCGGTGTGAGCATCATTAAAATCAGGTGCTGTAATCATCTGTCGCTGCAGTAGTTGGCAAGGTAGCAAAAAACAAATGGGAGCGCAGGGGAGGGGCGCGCAGCCCAGCCGAACGCCACAGAGTGTAATGTGCCCTTATGATGTTGGTTTAAATTGACATTGTAACTTTAATTAAAGGTTATAAGGCACTCGTTGGGATTTAACTGGATCCTTTGTGCTCATCATTCCCCGCGTAGCGGCGCTGGCTTTGACCTGGACTTTAAAAAAAAAAAATCCACAGGCAAAGTTGGAGACTGAGCGTGTTCAATTTGTGCTGCAAGTGCATGCACACACACACACACACACACACACACACACACACACACACACACACACACACACACACACACACACACACACACACGTACTGTATTAAGATATCTCTTTGTGTGTACAGTATGTAGGCCCTATGCCCTGCAGTGTTGCTTTGAGAACCAACCCCTAATTGCCATGGGGAATGATCAAGAGTTTTGGCAACAGTGTTTTGATGAGCTGAGTTTTGAGAGTACTAATTGCCATGGCTAACATGTTTCCGTCCTCACCCTGCTCTGTCTGTCTGTCTGTCTGTCTGTCTGTCTGTCTGTCTGTCTCAGCTGCGGAGAAGGAGGACAGCTGTGAGGACATGTCCGTACCGGGCAGCCCCCAGAACGAAGCCATTCAGCACAGCTCCGTCAGCACGTCCAATGGGGTGACCACCTCGGCCGCTGCTCCCGCCCCCGAGGCCACCCCCGGCCCGGCCCCCGCCCCCGCAGACCAGAGCACAGAGGAGACCCAGCCACAGGTGGGCGGGGCCCCCAGCACCCAGTCCCAGCCCTCAGGGAGCTGATCGCACGGACCGTCACACAGTGCTTTCCCAGCAGCCACACTAAGCCGAGGGGACAGGACACACACACCCACCCACCCTCCTCCTCCTCCTCATCCTCCTCCTCCTCCTCCTCTTCCTCCTCCACGGCTCTTCTGTCTGGAGAACATTTGTGCTTCTTTTCATCCCCATCTCTCCTCTTTTCATTCTGTCTGATTTCTTGATAAAAAAAAAAAAAAACAAGAGTTGGTAAAGATGCAAAAGAGGGAGGGCACTTTACAGATTGTGTGAATATGGAACTGATTGTTGTTGTTTATGTTTACTCTATTTATTATGCGATTTCTACATATCTCTCTAAAGCACAGAACTCCTGGAGAGCTGGAAGGGTTCTGGGTTTGTTGTGATGACCGAATCAGTGTGTGTTGATGACAAGACCCTCTTAACCAAAGTGTGTTGTCAAGTCATTTAGGTTTGTGTTGTCTTATTTGTTTGTTTTGTTTATTTGTTTGTTTTCTTTAAAACCATCTCTCCTGAGTACTATCTGAAGGTTTAAAGACATAAGGAGCAGTCACTTTTTATTTCTTTGCCTTTGTTCCATTTTGCACACAACGAGAGATAAAGGGTTTGTTTACCTTAGTGTTTAACTGTTCACACGTTAAGTACTGGCAGCTTTTAGACATATATTTGATTACCTGTCTTATTATAAACTTAAGTGGTGGAATTTGAACTGACATTTAGATAATTTTATCTTTTTGTTGTAAGTGGGTAGTTTGGCTACTCCAAGTGGCATATCTGTGGTTTGAATGTTTGAAAGTAACCTCCATATGTAAACACTTGTCTTAAGGAGGGACTTTTGGGGTAGAAATTTCCGTGTTCAAGCGCAGTGCTTTGACCAACATTCCATTTGTAGATTGTTGCAGAAGCAGTGATTGTAGGACTATAATACACTCTTCATCTTTCTGGCTTCTCTTTGATGTGCCATTAATGTGCCATTCATTTTTCACCAAGGATGATTTGCATCTTAAGGTTTGCAAAACAGCTGTATAATATTGTTTATAATTTAGTTTTTTTTTTTTCTTGAGGATTTTCATGTACAAAGTTACTTGGAATGGGACATAATCATGAATTCCTTCAATACTATTTCTGCTTACTGACAAGTGACTGTCTGATGCTTTGGTGTGTGGTCTGTTGGAACAAATTGAAAGAAAACATTTGCTCTTTCTTGCTCATTTTAGTTGTTTAAAAAAAAAAAAGAGAGACAAAAATACATTTTTGGAAACATTGTAAATGGCATCATTAATGATACATTGTATGTGATCCTTCCAGATGTTATGTACATGGTTTGTATTAGCGTCTTAAGATTAAGCTTTATTATTTTTATGAAGTGGAGAAGAAAATCACTTTGTTTGTTTGTCCCTGGAAGACATTCAGAAATATTTAAAATGTGGATGACGGGACAAGACGCTGCTCTACCAATGTTAGGAGGGAAAAAAAACATTAGGAAACATATGTATGTTTAACTTCCACTACTTACTACTGCAATTAAGCATAGCGACAATTATGAATTAAGTGTAGGCTCCGAGGCATAGCATCATACTCTTTGAAATCCACTTGCCTTCTCTTTAAAGATGCATTGGCTTACTACTGTGTAGTTCTACGAGACATTGATACATTTGTTCTCCTTTTAAATATTCTCTGTTTGGAATTTGTTTTAGTTTTTTTATTAGTTTAAGAAATCATTTGTACTGTCACTGTTATGTGCTTATCTGCATGACTTAATGATTCTCTGAGAGAATTAGACCAATATTTAAAATCATGTCTCAGATATTTGCAGTTGAACTTGGCGTTACACCTTCTGTTGGAGCCAGGGTGTCCCAGATGTATGAAGGGTCCTTGACTTTGTTAAGCCCTGGCTCAACTACATGAAACAGGATGTGATATTATTGTGTTGGCAGTAAACCTGTAACTTGTGAAAGTTATGTATAAAGTACCATAAATTAATAAAATGTTGTAATAAATCTTTTAATTTATCTTTAAAAGCAGTCATAATTTCATTAATATCAGCAGTGCCGTGCCTTTCTCTGACACCAGATGTCCTCTACATCATTGGGCTTTAAATGGTTTGTGTCTTTCTTGCTCCTAACCCAGGAAGAGAAACGGAGAAACGCCTTCAACAGCACTGGAACACTCTGCCACCTTGTGGCCGTTCATCTCCTCTACAAGCACAGAAAAGAAATGGCCATGGTGGTATATCAGCAGCAACTACATTTCCAGCTGTACCCTTTTCAAATAACACGATGAATGTCTTTAACTGTCGGAGCGTGCCTTGTGTTGATATTTTCAATACATTTCGATGAATAACACCAGTGTGATCATCTGGCCGGGATCTGTACAGATGAAATCTGTCTGGGTGGTGGCCTTGGCCCACTGAAATGCTGCTGGCAGGAAGTGGAGATGACATCAGAAAACACACCCCATGGTGTCAGAGCTTCACTCTATACCACTCAACGCAACTATACAGATTCTTCAACTATTACATCATCTAACCCTAACCATGTACAAGTATAGACAGATATGCAGGTAGGAAACAGATGTTTGGTCTCTGGGAAATACTTACATATTAATGTTTTACAATTTTATATTTTCATTGCATTTTTGATGTATCATAATATTACATGCCATAATATACTACTATATACTCAGTGACCAGGTGGCATGTCTATGGCATCCATATCATTGGGCTGGTATGTTCCAGTGTGGGAGCTGTTGGTGTTCACGGCGGAGTTGAAATCGGACATCTGGACGGCGCACATGGCACACGACCCACATCTATTCTGGGCATAAACCAGACTCGCCGCATCATTCTGCCGTCTCAGTGCCAGTCCCGTGCCAGCGAGCACGGCGAAGATGGCCACGATGGCCAGGCTGTTGATTAAGGTGAAGATGAGAATGAGGCTCTGCGGCTCGGGGCCCGGCGCCACCTCGGCCCCCGTCACCACACCCACGCAGAGGTCACGAGAGGCCACCGGGCAGACGCGGTCGTCAACCACGCTCTCCACGCACATGAAGTACGGAGTCAGAGGCCTCAGGTCACCCAGTGTACAAGCCATGCCCGGCTTGATGTTGACAAAACGGCTGAACTTTGTCTTGGTGTCAAACTGGTCATACATGACTCTGAAATAAGCACCTGCGTAGGCTTTTCCGGTCACGGCCCATTTTAAGAATACAGAATT
Source organism: Clupea harengus (assembly GCF_900700415.2). Lineage (NCBI taxonomy): Eukaryota > Metazoa > Chordata > Actinopteri > Clupeiformes > Clupeidae > Clupea > Clupea harengus. Next base: position 27,068,130 of record NC_045153.1, read on the forward strand.
TGAGGTGACTGTAACTGTCTCCAGATTGATGAGAATCTGTTCATTATAAGCACATGCATCAGTTATGTTTTTGACTTGGGGTGCACTGATTAAGGTTCCATTGCCTGTGGTTATTGCTGCGGGTCTTTTCTGTGTGGCATCTGCTGGTTGCTCCTGGTACTGCAGCATATCCACACCCCTGTGTGTGCGCTTGACAGCCCACCTCGGAACAGTCCTTCCAACCCTTCTCTGAGCACGAAGGTTCTCACTACTGAAGACATCTTGTTTTGTCATCCATGTGCTTCTGGTGGACTCGCTAGTTCTAGGTCGGACAAGGAGCTCTGCATCGCTGCACACGCTCCCCAGGCTCCGGGTCAGTGCACTGCTCATGACATCCAGGTACTGCCCTCTCAGAGTTTCTGGTTGAGAGCACTTCACAAACACAGTGACAACTGTGCTGCCGGTGAATTCCAGCCATTGTTTTAGCCGAAGCAGTTCACAACTGCAGTTCCATGGGTTCTCGGTCAGACCTAGAAACAACAGCTGAATGTCGCTCTCAAATACCTGAGGATCCAGTGTTAAGATTTTATTGTTGTTTAGCTTCAAAATATTCAGATGTGATAAACCACGAAAAGCAGACTGCTCTATCTCTGTGAGTGAATTGTCACACAGGTCTATTTCTGTGATGTGTTTGCAGTGTTTGAAGGTGTTCCTTTCTATCCTGAGGATATTGTTTCCATTTAATTTCAGCACTTCCAATTTTGATAACCCTTTAAAATACGACGACTTGATTAGAACCAGCTTGTTGCCTGAGAGATCCAGTTCATTTACATTGTAAATTCCTCTGAAGGTATCTCTTGCCAAGACCTTAATCTGATTGTTTTCCAAGTAAAGAGCCTGTAAAGATTTTAAGCCTGCAAATGATCTGCTGTGCAGAGTTGTCAGCATGTTGCTGCTGAGTCTCAGTTTTATAAGGTGGTCTAGTCCATCAAATGTATCCGCTGGGTTTTTATAACAATGTTGGTAGGATAAATCCAGAGAGAAATTTCCTTTGAGTCCAGAGTAAATTTGACAGTCTAGTGAAGAGATCTGGTTGTTTCCCAAATTAAGCTCTGTCAAGTTGCTCAGCAAACAAAATGTTGTGCATGGAATTACCTTTATAGAATTCCATTGAAGATCCAAGACATTCAGCTTTGGAAAGAGTGTGAAATCTGACGGTCCGATAGACTTTATGAGATTACCAGACAAATTAATTTGTCTGACTGCTGGATTTAAATGATGACATCGTGGAATGCTGGTAAGTCCATATCTATCACAGGCCATCTTCATATCCGCACTCTCGCATTTACATGCTGCTAGACAAAAAGTATACATTTGTGTCAATAGCAAAATACCAACTAGATAGAAGTTCAAATACTTATCAGTTTGGAAAGCCATTTTCAATCTGCCCTTACTGAGTGCTATCAACAAGTGAGAATCGGTTAACTGTAGCAGACAGGAAAAGACAGTACACTGGCATTTCCTGTTGGAGCATCATGCTATTTGTGGGACTTTCTTAGATCCATCGTGAACAACACATGCAATGGCCTGATAAGGCAGATACCACTATTGCTATTTTTATGTAATGATCTAGAGTTAGTGTTACCAATTTTAATTCATTTTTTGTCATGTTACAAAATATATATGTAGAAGATGTATTTTAAAAAGCAAGCCCAAAGGCAATGGACTAGCTAAGAAAATATCCAAGACAAGTGTTGTATGTAGTGTATTTCGACAAGCAAGCCTAGAAGAATGGAAGTAGACCCAAAGATCTCAGGTTTAAAGGCAAGTCCTGTGCCCCACATGCTGTATGACCCCAAGAAATCCCGCTTTGGGAGTGCATCTCCTGTGCCCCAAACACCGCATGACCCTGGCAGTGCCAAAGATCGCATATTGATTAAAGGAACAGACAGCAGGTCTTATACTCACACATGGCACAGACACCCACAGTGGACAGATCCGTCAGCAGAGGTGGGGCTAGACAAAGTCCACATCAAATAGACACGGATGAAATGATAACAGTCACGCACGCTAACATTTGACACAAAAGGGAGGCAGAATTACCTTATTCCAAAATGATAACGGCACAGAATCAAACATTAACCATTCCAGTGGGGCCTGAGTTTACTAGACTGAGAGTCTGAATATCATGATGTAGATATGAACCAAATTGTTGACTCTATGTCAGCATCGGCCTTCCAAGGTTCAGGGGGATTTTAAACAGTAGATGGCGTGTTGAGCCATTTTCAACCCATAAAATGCCGACTTTTTACAGCTCAAAAAAAAACATTTTTAGAGTGCCTTTATAGGGTAGACCGAGTACAGTTGGAACACCTCCGAATAACTAACAATCGGGGCAAGCTTGATCTGTGATTTTTGCTGTGCACATGCTTAATAGCCTCTTCTTTGATGGTGGTTAATTCTGAGGATGTGTTCTTTCTTCAGTCTGAAGCTATTGGCCCAAGTTGTTATGCATGGTTTTGACATCACCACCTCCCTTGCACGCTGAATAGCTTCTGCACCTTACATCACAGTTAAACTGAGCTTAGACGATTGATCTTTAATCTATGCTCTAACAAATTACATATTTCACACATACATACATGGTGGCTTTCAAGGTTATCGTGGTATCTAGACAAACATGCCAGGTACATCATCTGGGTAACAGGTGTTAAGCCTGTAAGATTACAGATCAACTACAAAACAGTCATATGCAGATAGTACTAGTGAAGACAAATTAAAACACACTGGAATATTTGTAATATTTGAGCTGTATGTCAATAATTGGTATATTCTAACATGATGGAAAGATGTCAGGCATTTTTGGAATTATGTAAGGTGTTTTTTTGTGTGTGTTTATGTGTAAATCACCAATTATCCATTGTAGCAGTTGTTTACAAAGCCCAGGATAAAAAAAACTGAAATGAATTCAGCATCACTGGTGAGTGTTTTAACTGTCCCATGCCATGGTGCTACTCCTTGTGTTTATGAGCTAATTGTAGAAAATATGAACTACCTTAAAGATATTATTGATCGTCACCTTTTTAGTAGACAAGCAAAATAAATATCATATGAAAAATCATGTTTTCAGTTAGTAGTTTTTGTGTGGTAATACAAAATACAAACAGTGCACCAACTGTAGGCTACTGCGTCTACCCTACTTTAAGGTTTCCTGCTCGCATGCTCTGCTAGCGGAAGTTTTCTCTTTGGATGACTGCCCTAAGTAGTGTGTAAGCAGGAGAAAGTAGGCTAAGGCTAACTGTGGCAAACACCGCAGAACTACTGACAGTCATTTGTTTAAAATATGGCCTTCAAAGAATGTTCATGACTTAAATTGACAGTTAACATTTATGCAAACAGATCTATGGACAAACCTTAGCTACACTGCCTACTCCTTATCCATTACATCATATTGTCCAACGTCCCTCAGCATCACACAATGTGGATATTGAGGTATCCATGGTAACTGGTCATGTAGAGCCTGCGATCCCTATGGATAAGTGAGCTTTCAGGTCATGTGGTTTCGCAAGATGGCGACTTTGGTACTGATGGATACATAGTCAGTCGAAGGCTACAGTGTTGTGTCGTTAAGGATATACATTGATGCTTTCCTGCAAATAGGGACAGTTCCTGTATGAAGAGTTTCTGTTTAAGGCTTAACCGAGGTAGCTAGATGTGCGAGGTTACAACCGAGATTCGCTAAGAATGATGGGGCTGGGATCGTCTGTTGTCATACGAGTTAGAGCTTGATTGATTAGACGAAGCACTAAGGTTGTGTGAAGTTGACGTTTTTTGAGCTATCTTACGTTTGAGTGGAAATCAAATGACCACATTCCTGCAAGAATTCACGTCAGATTGCTTTATCAGTACACGTCGCGTCCACCCAGCGCACGAGTCGTCTTCTCCATGGCACCGTACTAAATTGGGAGGAAGTTCATGCTGTTGCAGTCAGAGGCTTTGTCCATCGGAATTGCTCTAATATCATGGCTCTCAATGTTTTTGGTAAGTTTGAGCTTTTATATATAACTATTGAAACATCTAGTCGGAGCCGATCGTGCAAATGTAAAGGTGCTAATAAAAACAGGTGATGGTTCATTTGAAGCGCAAATCCTGGTGTGCAACGCTTTACTCGTATGTAGTATGAATTTGGGTTGACTGTATCAAGCCCTTGGGCGTGTAGCCTTTGGCAAACATGCTCACCATCAGTCGAGAGACGTATTCATTTGATTACATGGATATGGTGTGGTAGCCAATCTATGTACATTTTCGAAACGTTAAAGTAAATGTCAGTTGGCATGTGGCTGATCAGAATGGGAATCATACCTAGACCATTACTGCGTTTGGAACTTCCTTTGGCTCCCTTTACTTGTTGGTCAAGCTGTTGAATATTCCTAAACCAGTGGTCTCCGATCTCTTTTAGCGTGTGATCTCATTGAGAAGAGTTTAATATGCCACTCTTTGCTTTCACGGCAAGTCGGGCTATGTGTTTATACTTATTTTTGTCGCCGTTTAAGTTATGTGTTGTCGGACAATATTGTGTAAGAATTGGCTGGGCGATAATAGTCTAGGGCTTGTAGGCAATCGCCACAACAAAAGACCATGAGGTGAAGTGGGGGGATCTAGAGACAGATATCGGGTTTCGCAGTATTCTCACAGGGCGATGCATGGGGATACAATTTTAATATTTTCATTGCAAACGTTAGGCATCCCATCTCTCTCGCCGTGGAGGTTTATCCTTATTGGAGAGCAGCCATTTTATGACAACATTGGATGCTGAATCATAGGAAGAGCCCACCGCAATTGAAAGAGGGGGAGTTACTGTAACGGGGAAAAAAAGTTTAATTCAGATTAATAGACTGCAGCCACAAAGAAAACCCCTGTGAAGAATAGATATAGCTCGGACTGCTATCTAGAGTGTTAGACTCTAGTAGTTTACACAGAAAGGCACATCGGCACAATGTTGGTCTTATTGGCAACAAAAGGAACATGTGCAAAGATAGGACGCACGTTAGTTTGATGTAAATTCCACGTGAAGTAATATTGTTTCATTATTTTAGTCATTGCTTCTGCATTTGTGCACTTCCCTACTAGAACCAACAAACCATAATAACATCAGCAGGAGCGAAAATAAAAAGAAGCCACTTCATAACTCCTGGTTACATGAAACAAAACACTCTTGTCTCACTAGTTGAATTCAGGACAGCTCTCTCCTGGTAATCTAGCAGTGAAAGGGAATGGCCAGAGTGGGGCCATGCTCTGGGTGGCTGGCTGTGGAAGTGTGCTGGAGTGCCTTCCTCCTGGGGCTCATTGTTCCTAGAATGCTTACAGTGGAACTTTTTCAACAGACCTTTCCTGCCAGGGTGTTTTAGGAGGAACTCCAAAAGAATTGATTTGATCCTTTCCAATTATCAGATCTATATGTGCGTGCTCACTAAAATGTCTTTGTGAAGGATGAGCCCGTTAGAAATTGTGAATGGTACATGAATGTGGTGGCAATTTAAAAATTGGATTAAAACTTGATCTATTAATATTCCTTGACACTGCACCAGCACCAGGTGTGGCTGCTGGCCAGTTAGATCATTTAGTGCTCCAATTATGCAGTACAAAGTCCAGAGCCAGGGTTGGTAATCTGTGCCCACTGCAGGATCGACAGGAGTTGGGCTGCAGCATTCCACACCTATATTCTTAGCCAGACACATTCTTCATATCTTTAGTAGGTGGATGACACAGTGACTGAGCGGAAACAAATGAATGCAATGTTGTGTGCGGTCTCCTTATCGCTTAAAGAATGCAGACAGACAGGTAGTTCCTTTTTTCCTTGGAAAATAGTCTGAATTGTTTTTGTACGTTGTTGCATTCGCTTCATAACTTTCCAGAAGTCCTTTTTTGGCATGATTAGGATGGTTTATTTTGTTTCCCTAGTCCTTTCAGGGATATAGTGAGTTAGTTTGGTCCTACAAGAATGCTGAAACTGAGAGAGAGATTTGGTTTTAGCATTATGAACATTCCTGAGAAGACCAGGCCCAGTCTCCAACATGTTAAAGTGATATGATGGCTCTGCGTTTGGCTTCAGGAGTCTCTATGTTGATGGTCTGGGAAATAAAAAGTGCTAAGATCTTCTGACTTAATCAAAGTAGTTGGGCGCTACCACTGAGCTGGTAAAGTGTTCGGAAGACTCAAATGGCTTGAATGTTTGGGTCTACCACATCAGTCACATTTTGTAAGGTTTAGACTCAAATGTGTCATCCCCCATTTACAATACATTAGATTAAATTGACCTATATGACATTGGCATTTTATCCGTCTGCTTTAGTTTTGCTTGTATCACAGTGGCGTTTATTTCTGGCTCTTCTTTTGTTAAACTGAGTTTGTGGTGTTGTCTGTTTTATGAACAATTTTATGTCCACTAGAGGGCACTTGCATGTAAAAAATGGAACATTCCTGGGCTCCTACAAGAGGGGGATGGCTAGTTTTTATCCAGTTATCTACAGGGGCTGTTGTGGTCTATGAATAGAAATATTGTTTTAGTTACATATGACCGCTGCTGTTAAGCTTAAATGTTATGAAAATGTGAAGTAAGGCTACTTGGTCTGAAATGATAGATGTCTTTCATAGCTTGGTTAAATGAATTCATTGCATTTTACTGTACCCTCTACCCTATCAGTATAGTGAATCATTGTTTTGATTTTCAATATGTCTCTCACCTATAGGGCAATGAAATTATAGTAATTGTTCATGCCTGATTTTTCCCCCTCTCTCTTTTAGATAATGATGAATACAGACCACCAGTATGGAAATCCTACTGTAAGTAGACTTGTTATCATACTGTCTGTTGCCATGGAGAATGCTGAGCTTGAATGAATGACTAATGTCTGGTCCTTTATGCTGTGTTAGTGTACCAGCTCCAGCAGGAGGCCCCGCACCCACGCCGGGTCACCTGCACCTGTGAGGTAAGATCTGCGGCCCGATGCCTTTGGACCAAAACACACAGACTAATGAACCAAAACACACAGACTAATAGTCGTGATATACTCCCTCTTGTTTCATTCTCGCACAATGCATTAGTTTGATACATTGATTTCAGTTTTCAGAGAAGTGCATTGAGCTCTTTCGGCCAAGCAATAGTCAATAAATGTGCTGCCCAGAATCCATAATGTTCCCCAGCGAAGCAGAGCACTTTGCAGATGAGGAGATGTGGCTTGGCGGACATGGTTGCTGTATCTAGGTCACACATTAGTATCGAATTGCAGTGGATTACTGCCTTTGTCTCAATTAATGCGTAGTCCTGATTGCAGTTCTGTTGCTATGTTTCAGCCTGGGCTTTAGCTTTACTATAAACATATCAGCCAAAAAACAACAAAAGATTAACTATTTCTCAATCTGAAATGACCATCCCCCCCACTTCCCATCATGAATTAGTCAGGCTTACTCTTCTGTTAATTAAAAGACGTGCAGTAATGGTTTTTCCATTATTCATTTGTGTTAATATTGTGAATTTTAATAGGCTGGACGTCTCGGTGTTGAAAGCCCACAGTGTCCCAGTTAGACAGTCTCTGTGGGCCCAGCAGAGTGATTACCAGTAGACCCCTCTATTTTTGCTTGGCTTTGGGGAAAGCATGTTAGTGTTGTTTAGCTGTGCGCAATTTTCCGAGGAATCAGTAAAGACAATGTAAGGCAGTGGATTTAGCAAAAACAAATGATTTTTACTCCAATCATTTGCATGTACACACACACACACACACACACACACACAGAGAGAAAGAAAGACAGACAAAGACAGACAAAGACAGAGACAGAGTCTCTAGCTGGCTCCAAAACAAACGGGTGGAATTTTAATGACAGGTTGAATTGCTGATGGGGCGAACGCTGCTGCTGCTGCTGCTGCTCGCTGGTGATTCGACAGGTATTATGCGAGGGCCCTCAGCGCTCTGTCTCAACAGATTGGGTGCTCACTTAATTAGGCCGGGATTAAGAGCCAAACGGCAGCATTTACGTGAATTGTATCATGAAGTACATGTCACCCACCTCCTCCCTTCCTGGAAGTTAAAGGGGGTTAAAGCATTAAGAATTCACTCTGATTGGTTCTCCTGAAAAGAGTGTTTTTTTCCTTGTGTCTGCAGGGTGTGCACACCCCCCCCTCTATGACTATCCCCCAGGGTGCGGGTGCGGGTGCTGTTTGTGTGCCGTGCCAGCTTTAACCCTGCATTATCTGTGCAAAGCCGGGTTGAAAGGGTTTCATTTACATGCGATCCAGAATATATGCAAATATGCCAAGTGTGCCCCCTAAGCCAGCTCTTGACACATGCACACAATATGCCCCTCTTAGTAGCCCCTAGCCAGAACCCTCCCATGTGATTAGAAATGTTTGGATTGTGGTATCAGTCCCCCTATTGCACAAATTAGAACATGATCTACAATATCTATCTAGAACAAGAGGTAAAGCCTGGTGAGGATGGATGCATTTTGCTCAGTGTACAGAGGGATCTGACTGTAGGGTGATCCAGGGTCTGTGTGTGAGTGACTGTGGGCAAGCGAGAGTGGCTGACTGGGCCAGGCATATATGGCAGTTTCACCTGAGGTCTGCATCTGTTTAATGGCATTAGCCGGGGCACGGCACTGCGGCTCAGCCACAGCCTCGCTCTTCCCCTGCAGACACAAGTCCCGCCGGGCACGTGCAGTGGATATAGGGCTCAGCTCAGCCCAGCCCTCTCCCACTCAGACACTTCTCTCAATGCAGGGCACACCAATAAGGCTGCTTGGTGAACCTGTGGTCCCAAATGCGATAGGTTGTAGTCTTGTAGTGTTGAGCTTGTCCTGTATTGTCCTTCCATTCACATTAAGGACGGAAGGCAGAGGAAGCCTACCCACTCCTCCTAACTGTTTGTGTCAGGACTGATGGACTCGGTCAGATCCATGATTACTCCTAATTAGGCCAGATGTCCACTATCCGTGGGCCCTCTGATCTTAATTAAGTAGAGTTGGCCACCCCAGGCTGTGCACAGTCTTTGTTTGGTTGCTTGGGCTTCTGTAAATGAGATGATTGCTGCCTAAATACAGGCAAGCATGTTTGTGTTTTCCAGAAGGCAAGCTATTTTTGTATCTCAAATATAATGCAGGGGGAAAATGTTTTGAGGCTCATACTGCAGTTGTTGACACATCAGAGGACACATCCCAGGCTTTTCCCAGGTTACCGTGGTAATCTGCTTGTATTTCCAGATGCTCCTGACCCAATGCATCACTGTAGTTAAGGCTGAGACAGTGAATTTTCTGTTTATATGTTTATGTTCCCATGGGTGCACTTTGAAGTGGAACTCTGTTTGAATGTTCCATCCCCATGTCTAAGATGGTACAGATGGGGTAGGTCTGCTGTATTCCTGTCCTTTTTTGCCAGGCTACATTAGCCTGCTGGGTTTAAGCTGTCCTCTACTATGAAATCCTCTTCAATGTTTAGCATCCATGAGTGTCAGAAAGGGTTGCCTAGATCATGAGTGATCTGAAAAGAGCATGGAGTAGCCACTTGAATGGTGCTTTTAGCACAGGGGGAGATGAGCTGGCGAGGAAGAGAGCACTGCCAGCATCTATAAATGAATTATACCTGTGTGTCGATGCACTTTAAATAGCATCTCCATCTCAAAGAGTGCATGTTTTGTAAAGGGCGCATAGTCCCAGTAATGTCGAGTGGGTTTTTGTGTATTATTAATCACCGACCCCAGTGGCTTTGCCCAGCTGACTCATCACATAGTTCAATAGCTACTCAGAGTCAGATCAATGATGCTCCATTCCAGGGTTCATTTTAAACCAGTGATGGTGCTTCAGGTTTGGTTTTTTTCCCACTCTAATCTCATTTGTTTTAGTTTCCGTATATGGGTTGTTGTAAGCGAGTTCACTGTGGAGGAGGTTTGCATGACGCGCTCAGAGCTCCGCATGGAGGCGGGCGGAACTGGAGCTACCTAGCTGACCAGATTCCATTAGGATCCTTTGTTTCCCCCAGACAGCCCATGAGGCAGGGGACCGGTGGTACCAACAGAGCTCCATTTATTTCCAAAGACCAGGTGGTAGATTACCGGTAGGTGTGTGTGGTGGCTTGCCTGCTAGTATGCTATGTTTTTAAGTGTAATGCTAACAGCTTAGTAGTGTTAAAAAAATGCTCTTGTTACACACATTTGAGGTATTAACCATCAGACCCATCTGTTGTCCTCTATTAGATAGCTAATCCTGTCCCCGCCCCCCCAACCCATTTTCTTCCTATATTGTGAGTTTTTAGAGTTTACTTACTGGGCGTGCGTCCTGTGCACCCTTGTTTTTCAATTTGTGCTCTAATCGCTCACTGAAGAGCATTCAAGGTCAGGGCCACCAGCAGTCAATGCAAAGCAATATCTGTCTCCACTGGAGTGTGGAGGGTGGAGTGTGGGCTTCAAGTAGCTCATTTTTCTACCGGGCGGAAGGCAGACAGGGCATTCAGATCTAATTTTGAGCCTCCATCCAAAAAGAAAAAAAATCTGATCTACCTGCATTCATAATCATTTGCTGGGAAGAAAAATGCAGACTGATAATGGACAATAAAAGTCTATAAACCCCCCAAATTGATGAGGAGGGGTGTGATAACCCTCTCAACCCCCCCTGTCTTCTAGCGCTGCCTGCTCTGGCCATTGTTACAGATTGCTCCTCTATCATTGCAGGCACAGTTGCGTTTGATTTATTGGCTCCACAGCTTTCTTGATTCCCCTCATTAGCTGGTTTCATTACCCTGTCGGTCATCTAGGCGTCTGCCATATTGCTCCTCTGAACTGCATTTCTGAGAGCTAGATTGCACCGGGTCTTTCAGAACAACAGTGTACCTCTCTGCATTTTAAACATTTTTTTTTCTTCCTCTCAACATAATGTGGTATGATATAGAGACCCTCAAGAACTGACTGGTTGATTCCAGAGGGGATATATTGTTCCTGAAACCATACAATCTCTCCTGTTTCGTACAAAACCTCCCCCCGCCCCCTCCCACAATCAGTTTTTGTCATCTTATTGGAAATGTTGCCCTTGCCTTTGAGCCAAGTGTTCCCATGGGCAGCGTGCAGCACAGCCAACCCACCCGCCTCATCTCGGCTCCCTCAATATTCATTTAATGTATTACAGTGGAAGGCCCTGGCAGGCTATGGATTAAGGGGGAGGCTGGTGGGGGAGGAAGGCGCTGATGTGAATGCAAAGCGAGCAGCTCTCGATGCGTCTGAAAATGACCCGACGCCGCTCTAATCTGATCCACCCCCCAGCAATCACCACCAACCCCCCCCCACCTCATCCACACACCCCTACATCCACCCCCACACACCCCCTTCTTCTCTATTCGTAGAGCTTACTGATTATCAGCAGCCTTCAGTCAGCCATCTCAAGGTTAAACGCTGGGGCGGAGTTGCCTTCTTTATTTATTTATTTGTTTGTTTTTTATCACGCTTATGCAGCACCCCTCAATTTCAGACCTTTGTCTGGTTTATTCATCACCCCCACCCCCTCCACCATTATCACCCAGCCCACCGTTACTGTTAAAACTATAAGGGCCTCGATAAAGTGCCACCACTCTCTTGGCCATAGTGATTGGTCACAGCTGAGGCTGGTGTGGGTGATGTTGTGCGACCCAGTGGCTCAGAGTGAAACTGGATCTTTCAGATCTATTGATTCTCCCCATTTCACTGCCATTAGGCCATGAACACGAGAAGGGCACATAGTTCCACAAACATGAAAGAGTCCTCAGTGCAGTAATACTATTTATTGTAATAGAATGTTCATCACCAAGAATTGTGGTAACTCATAAATACTGTAATTTTCTCTCTCTCTCTCCCCCCCCCCACCAAGGTGGAGAATCGACCCAAATATTATGGACGAGAGTGAGTGTCATTCGAGTCGTCTGTATTCAATACAATTTCCAATGTCTTAGTTTGTCTAACATCATATTCCTCAGTATCGATCCATTCTGTTTGCTCATCAAACAGTAATTCTTGTGATTCCCAAAGGTACCATGGGATGATTTCCAGAGAAGAGGCTGACCAGTTGCTGAGCGTGGCTGAAGGCAGCTATTTGATTCGGGAGAGCCAACGGCAGCCAGGGACTTACACTTTAGCCCTACGGTCAGTGAGGTTACGCACATCCACCTTTACTGGGAAAAAAACTATTCATGTGCTTATCAAATTAGTAATTTAAAAGTTATTTAAAAAAAAAAAAAACTTCACTTTGAACCCATTTCAAGGATAGCCTACTTATGTTTGATATGTGCAGGCATGGTCAAGTGGATTACCATAAAGAAATCTAAATTTTGAAAATATCTTTTATTTCAAGTTGCCCAAGATTGCTGTGTAATGTCATTTAGCCTGTCTGGTGTGTAGCTTTTGGTCAGACGCTCTTTCTGTGACAAATAAGCCGGAGCATTGTGGAGGGGGAATTAAAGTGGATTAGACAAACGCCTGCTTACCCAGAGCTGCCACTCCTGCAGCCGCAGCTAAATGGCTGTGATGAGCCCTGAACTAATGAGAGGGACTGTGGCCCTGGCAACAGAGCAGCAGAGCCTCTCTCCTGGCCTCTCTCCTGACGCAGGGCCCGGCCTACATGAGGAGTCTCCAGATCTTTTTTTAATTGACCTCTCGGCCTCAGATCAACCCCAAGTCACTTGCACTGGCACAGTCTTTCACGTGTGTGCCACCATGGGGTGCTTCCTTTAGCTTTCCTTACTCTCTCTTGCTCTCTCTCACTCTTTCTTTCTTTCTTTCTTTCTTTCTTTCTTTCTTTCTTCCTTCCTTTTCCCTCACATTCACAACCTGACACTCAGCCAGTGTTTGTAATGTGTTTAATTCTGAAGGTTGCTCTGGAAGTGCTTGTACGTGAGATGTATGAAAACATTCAACACTGCAGAGTTCAAATGGCAGTTGGCCTTTATAGGCATTAGTGTCAGTGAGTGGCTGTCAGACGTCTGAAATTGCCCCTGTCTCCAGCCTTCGCAGCATGGACAGCCGGAGCCAGCCTCACACAAAGACCCCACTGTTGGCTCAGGGAGATTCAGGCAATCCCACAAGTAATATATTTCTTCATGCTCGAAATTCTCCCCCACCCCACTCGGGGATCTTGGAATAACTCACACAGGAAACCAGTTGAGGAAGAGAAAAAAAAAAGAAGAAAAAAAAAACATAGCTTCATCTCCAACAGACAGTTTCCTGTTTGTCTAACACACATTGATATTTCCCTTTCACTTGACAAAATAACGTAGACTTCTATGTGTGTCCAGCGACCTCTTCTGATGTCCATCCACACTGTGATAATGATGACATCCATTCTTCAATCTCTACAATCAAGGCATGAAGTGTCTAATTGCGTGTGTATTATTGTTGTAAGCCTCGGTGTTGGGCTTAAATGGTACCTGTGTCCAACGGCTCAGAGATACTGCTGTGTCCTTATCAACATTCACTTAAGCGATCAATTGACATCATTGACCTGAGGGTGAAACTGCTTCAGCCGTGAGACTTGTGTAGCAGACATTTGAGCAGCTCTGGCTTAGACGGGGAAGTCAAGGGAAAGGAGGGACTGGAGTCCTTTAATGGCTCTTTAATTTAATTTGGTTTTATGGCTGCATTAATCTCTCCATGTGACCTCTTTCATTCTGTGGACTGATGTTCCTCAGCCTCACTTATTATAAGAGGGGCACAGGATACCTGTAGTAGTCAGACCGAAGCAGGAAGTGTTTTAGGGAAGCCGTATGGCAACGGATCCAACAGTTTCCTGCTCCCTCATTATTGATCAGTGCTAAAAGGGCTCTATTATTTCAGCCCATTAAGTGCTACTGAGGAGCAAGATGATACAGCCGGCTCCCGTAAAAAAAGAGCCCAGTCTAATGTTGCACCCTGTTACCATCTCATCGCAAGCTGCTTGAGTGCATCGAAAGATGTGCCTCGCCCTTCCTGGGGGCGCAGTCTTTCCATCGCCCAGTGCGCTTTCGGGAAGCCTCACAGGTCTTCTCAGTGGGTTTGGATTTCGTCTCCGATTTTGGTGGTTTTTGCAGGTGTTCATTCCCATTCCATCTTGGCTGAAGTGTGCCTGTGTTTATCCAGCAGCTTCGGCAACCAGACCAGGAACTTCCGGCTGTACTATGACGGGAAGCATTTTGTGGGGGAGAAGCGCTTCGAATCCATCCACGACCTGGTGACCGACGGCCTGATCACGCTCTACATCGAGACCAAGGCGGCCGAGTACATCGCCAAGATGACCATCAACCCCATCTACGAGCACGTCGGCTACACCACACTCAACTGCGAGCCGGCGCCCAAGAGGCACACGCAGCTCAGCCCCGTGCTCAGGGACGTGCCGGACGAACGCGAGCCCCTGGGGGACGAGGGCAGCCTGGAGGAGAGGGTGAGTTTCAGTCGGTGTCTGTGAGGGGAGCATAGAGAATTAGAATGAAGACAAAGAGAGAGAGAGAGAGAGTGACATAAATAAGGAGAGAGCGAAAAAGAGAGAATTTGAGAGATTTAATAGTGAGCAGCACTATTTTTCAGTTTGTTGTAAAGTTGACGTTGTCAACTGTTTTTCTTAAAAAATGTAGAAGAGGCATGGAGGGGAATGCCATGCATTCCATAGTGGTGGTGATTGTGACTGAGGTTGTCCAGTAAGTTTGTTTTGTTTTGGTCGGTCGGTCATCTTTCTGTGGTGAAAAGACGACTGGTTATATACAGCAAGGCGAATGACTACAGAGAAGTGATTCTTATATCATCGTTAAGATGATGAAGAGCTGCATTGCATAAAGCACTTATTCAGAGGAAGAGTGCTTCTGATCTGCACAGGCTTCACTGTGTTGACGGCGCTTCACAGGGCTGGTCTGTTCTGGCCGTGCTTGACCATGTCGCCCTAGGAGAGAGCAGACACTTTGATGTGAGCGTGTTTTTCCTTCTGGCAGATGGTTTGTCTTGATAACCTGTTTTAAAAGAGATTCTTTTGTTTCAAACCACGTCAGGCGGACAGAATGTTCCACCAAGTATGACTGAGAAGCATATCTAATCACAAGCCAGTCGTGTCTTCCAGCACACATGTTTGCTAAAGCCAGTGCTGGTGGTCATCGAGGCTTTACTCTGAAAGAACATGGAAAGGGGAGGGCAGTACAGGGCCCTCCAGCCCACATAACCACTTCAAAAGATTAAGGATTTGTGGTTGAAATGACAGAAAATCTGCATGTTGCAATACTTGTTTTCTGCTGTAAACTGCACATTCATAGTGGTTAGATTCCAGTTCAGTCATTCCGTGTTTTATTTTTAATGCGACATGCTTTTCGATTCAACTTTCGCCTCTTTCTACCTCAAAAATCAGCAAAATCAGCTTTTCTCCTCTTGATGCCTAATGTTGTTGCCGTTCAGTGCTGCTGATTTCTACTTAGTCTCCCAACCGTGTGTGTCAGTGCTCATCTCAATACAAGACCAACACATGTCAGGAGGAGACTCAGAGTGCTTCTCTCCATATTCTGATCTCTCCACTCAACACAACCTAATCAGTTATATAGAAACCCCCTCCCTGATGGGTCATCAGCACTGATTAACAGCCCAAATCAGTTGGCATATGCATTCATGTACGACAACGAATCAATCAGGCCAATTAATCATGCTAATGAATCACGGTCATCGGTGCTTTTAAATATTTGCTAATTACGCTCAGCGGCTGATAATCTTTATTTTACTTCCACATCATTTGAAGTGATGTACTGTGGAAACAGCAGCTCAGTAGCTGAGCATAATGAATCTGTTATGATGTAAATGAGAGCGGCTCGAGACCGGGGGAGCCGCATGGAGAATAACCTGGTTATCAGAGGATCGGAAGTGTATTGAAAAACCAGCTGTGGCCTGAAGAGTTCGTATGCGGCGTGTAGACAAAGGTGAAGTCCCACAATGCATCATGCATGCACAAGCTGCAGTGCTTGTTTGTTCTCCCCTTGTGTGTTATCGGGCCACGCTTCGTCTTTGTTGTCGATATGGCTTTTTTTTGTAGTACAGTATCCGGTGCGATACTGTGGACGACGAACACACGAGCTGGCACACTGCCCCGTGTTGCCTCTTGTGAAATAAAGTTAATTTTGGAGGAATGAAGGATGGTGTGTTGACTCTGAGCGATGAGCTGCTCTCTGTAAATTGCTTTTCTATCTCTGCGGGTCCGCCGGCCAGCCGCACACGTGGCCGGGGCCAGGAAGGAGCGCCGTTCCTGTTGCAGCAGCAATAATATCAGTAATCTCCAGTAATTGAAAGTCACTGGAACGTCAGGAAGTCTCTGCCTCTTCCAAGCCAGGCCCGGTCGGAAGAGGGCTTTCTCTCCGTCTGTAGAAATATTGCTTCATTGTTATTGCAGAGAGCAGGCCAGGAGAGCAGTTGTTGGAGAGGGGAGGGGAGGAGGAGACCGTAGGGCAGTCAGGGCTTTTGAAGCACCACATGACATTACAGCTCACCACAGTTTCCTGGCAAATCCATACAGGCACACATCAAACAAGCTCTTTTTTTTGTTCTTGGTTCTCCCTTCAAACTCTCCATCTTTTTTTCTGCTTCCAATCTATTTATCTTCCGCTTCCACACAGCTAGCTGCTGGCCCATTGTTGTGGTCAGGCAATGTACAGTTCTCCTTGCAGTATCGTTTTCACCAGAAATAACACTGGCAGAAGGCTTTGATTTGGCCTGGTTCTGCAAGGCGGACTGGAGGTCCTGTGGTCTGTGGCTGCAGAAAGCAGCTCTCTGCAAGTCCCTCAGCAGGATCCATTAGAGGCCCAGAGAGCAGGCATCAGCACCTATCCCCCTCTGTGGCCAGGAAGGAGCCCTCAGCCTCCCATTCATTTTCCACTGACCGGCAACCTCCAAATGCTCATCACCATAAAGGCGCTGGACTGACACTTTCACTCAAGGAACGCTCTTAGTGCAGAGAGTCTTAACGATTGAGGACCACTGTAGAACGAAACCCTATCCTTGATTTACTACCAGAAGTGTTATAAAATGTTAGAAAAATCACATGCTTTAAAGCACTTACAATAGTAAGAGTCCCTGTGGTAGGGCTAGCACCAGTAGTTTCCCCATAACGGCCCAGATTGGATTAATTACATGTACACACAGTGTTTATTTATAAGCATTTATGTGTACAGCATCCATAAACCCGTATGTGAGCTAGCATATTTCTTGGCTTGACTTAAGTGCGCGGGTGGAGAATCATAAACCAGCTTCCGTATAATCTTGCTTTGGTAGGCATCCTGTAAAAGACCGAACCACAGCTTATCCACTTAAAGGTAGGCGTGCGGTGTGGAAGCGCCTTTTAAACTCCGCTTTTGTTTCACATCTGCATTAGCTTAAGTCGTAAAAAACTCAAATCACAGCAAGTCCGTTTTGGAAAATACTGACTCGGTGTGCTTCAGCCAGCTTGTGGCCTTCCGCCCCATTGCTACCTGCACAATGCCTGAATGCAGACAGCAGACTGGGTGAACCCTGTGGCCACTTATATAAATATGATGTAAGAATTGAGGATTCCACTCCCCGTCGAGCTGGCTTATTCAGTTTGGGTCGCACTGGCATTCTTACATTTCTGTCACATATTCTCTTATCAGATTACACCCCATTGGCAGTGAATGTCTATTGTAGAGCGAACGGCGGCGCCTGAACGTTGGCTTGCCATCATTGACTGCTGATTATCTTGTGCTGTAGAGATGCTCTGAGGCGAATCACAAGACTGCGGCGGCACTGGTGTGTGTGTGTGTTTGTTTGTGTGTGTGTGTGTGTGTGTGTGTGTGTGTGTGTGTGTGTGTGTGTGTGTGTGTGTGTGTGTGTGTGTGTGTGTGTGTGTGTGTGTGTGTGTGTGTGTGTGTGTTTGTGGAGGCCCTCTCTCTGCTATTGTCCATTCAGGGCTGCGCGGGGGCGAGCCATGAGAATGAGGCCTGAGTTCCACCATGAGGTGCTTGCTGGCTCCCAACTCACCCCATGGCCTCACGGATGAGTGCTCAGCTGTGGGGAGATGAGTGTGAGCGCAGGGAGCACAGTGGGTAAATTGTGTTTGGGTAACGGTCGTCATAATGCTTAACTGACAGCCTCTGATCTATTTGGAGTTAATGGTTGAGAACGGGGAAGTCCTCCAAGGAGCAAAGATGTATAAGTAGACTAACCCAAAGTCACCCAGTTAGGGCACATTATTCAAGGCTTCAGCCCTACTTTCCACACGCCTTCTCTGGATCTTTTTGCTGGATTAAAGTGTCCTTGCAACTGACCCATTAAATTCTTCTATGCTCACACATACATATTGTTGCATCTAAAGACACACACACACACACACACACACACACACACACACACACACACACACACACACACACACACACACACACACACACACACAGCAGGGGGAGGATGAGCCACTGCAGTGACTGTCCCCCCCGTCACAGTGTGTTGTGTAACTCTGGGTTCTGTAGTTGCGTTGCCAAGGCTGCAGAGAGGCCCTCTGAAAAGACACACTTCAAAGAAAGCCACATTAAAAACTCCCTGAGCGTTTCACAAAAGGAATACAGAGAATCCACCCTCTAATAGAGCCCTGGTTAAAAACATGGGATGCAGAGGCATTGGGGCATTTTAGATTTGCTCTTGACCATTTGAACCATGAACAGTGCTTCTCAGAGAGGGGCAAGCGGCGAGAGCTCGAGAGACACAGCTTGACCGAGCATGCTGTCCCCGTTTTTTTCCTCTTTTTTTTTTTTTTTCCTCTCCCCCTCTCCATCCAGTTGTTTTGACCCAGCTGGTGTGGGGAGAGCCCGAGGGCTAATTAGGCTGAGCGAGGGCCAGGCTGACATTTGTGTAGCTTCTGTGGACAGATGTAGCCCTGCTCCTCAGCAGCACCACTAGCCTGCAGTCTCCGGAACATTCCTTCAGGTCAGAGAGCAGGGGAACACCAGTTACCTCTACTGTGTGTGTGTGTGTGTGTGTGTGTGTGTATAAGCGAATGCAACTCCTCATGATTGTACCTGCTGCTCAGAGTGAACTCCTCAGGACCAGGGGGAAGTACACAAACACATTCCGACTGCCGGCACGCCAGCACATTAAACCTCATGTTCCACTTGCCATCGTGAAGCACATGCTCTCAAAAAGCCCCGCGGTTCCGTGCTTTATGTATATATAGCATGTTCCCCGTCTCCTCCATACAGTATGTTCCTCACCCAACAAGGCTCTTTTGTTTCCTGTTGTCACGGCGCATTACTGAGTCTTCTGCTCCTCCCCGCCATCAGAGTGGAGTCTGGCTGTCGTCTTTAAGGTCCTGTCTAATGCCTACTTATCTCGTCTGAAATGGAGGCGGCTTGGCTCAGTGATGCTATCAAGCCTCCTGTCCTGCTGCTGCTGATTGGGTTTTCCCCCTTTTCCCTTTTCCCTTCTCCCTTCTCCTCTCTCCTGAGCTTCCTCTGACAAATTCACCCTGACGCGAAACGGTCCGTGTGGGTGTTGTAAAAAATATCCGTGCCCCAGACCCCTCTGCTTACTAATGCGATGACGTTGGTTGGAGGCGCTACATGACGGTAAATAACTCCAGGCTTTTTAGGTGGCTAACAGAAGCGTGGCCGTTCCTCTTGAGGGTCTGGCACTCATCTCGGTAAACACGATAAACATGGCCACGCACAGGAAGTACAGGAACTACGCACTGTTCCCATGGGAACCCTATTGCCCCAGAACAGATGTTACACCCACACAAATATGACAGATACTCACACGCATACACATACACACACACACACACACACAGACCTCCACAGGTTTATCTTAGCATACAAAATGAGGCCATGTAGCATCTCAAGTAACTAGAGGCTTATATAAGTCTGTTGATGATATTTAATGTGTCAAACTTTAGTGCCTATTCTCAAGCTTGACATGTGATTACAATGCTGTGTTGCCATCTAGAATGTAGGTAATGGTTGGAATGTGAGTGTTCGTTATAATGGTGTCCTCCTTAATTCAGTGTTCTGTGATGCTGAACTGGCCTCTGTCACGCAAGGGCAGCGCTGCATCAACCCCGCAGAAATGAACCTGCTGTCACCATGGTACTGAGTTTGCCAGATCCCCTAAAGGAATGGGAATCCCTAGCAAATCAGTTCAGTCACCCCTTTTCTCCCTCTTCCACTTTCCCTCTCTCTCTCTCTCTCTCTCCCCACTGTCCCTCTTTTCCCTGCCGTTCCTTCTTCTTTTCTCGCTCCAGCAGTCAAGTGGCTTTTCCTTCTCACTGCCATGCCAATGAATTCAACCCCCACTCTGACCTAAATATCACACAAATTTCAGTTCCAGCCTGATGGTAACTAGACCTTCTGACCGCCTCTGAATGTCAATGAGAAGAGTCGCGGCCTCAAAACGAAGCCATTTTGAGGACAGTTTCCCCACAGAACCATGATGCCTTTCCTTTCCCTCCCATGTCCTCAACCGAAGGAACATTACGAAGTGGTCACATGCCAGTCTGCTGTTTTTCTGACCATCCATGTGCCAGTGTGCCACATGGCATGAGCTGTCCCTTCTGAGACATTCTGCAGAAGCTCGACGGTCGTGCCCTGCAGTGGGCAGAGTGAGCGGCCGAGCGAACGAGCGTCTCCTCTCTGCGGTGGTGTGGGGGAGTGTTCTTCTTCTGCGGTTCGGTTGCGTAACGGCGATCGATCCGGCACCACGGAGCACACGAGAGTGGAAAGGAGGCGCAGGTGCCTGTGCAGGGACGCCTTGTGAAGGCACGGGGCGCTCCTCTACCTCGCCCCCCCAAGCGCAGTGCTGCCGTACTGCCAGCTCAGCTCTTTGCTGCTGTCACAGAGCCAAAGGCTGTCCTCCGCGCGCCACATGTTCTGCTCTGAGAGACAGGCAGGCAAAGAACATTGTGTGCTTTAAACTCTCAACTGCAGATTGTGAGAAGTGAAGTTTACTTTCAAAACTGTTCAGCTCTCCCTTGCGGGAGATGGGCTATAGGGGATGTCTTGGACTGTTGTGATGGGTACAGTGTGTGCAGGTTTTGGTTTTACACAACAAGCCAGGCTGTCAAGATTAGGCTCAAATTGGCCAATGCTACTGTTTGTACTCGCGCAGCATGAGATTAGCCTCCCACCCTGCATAGGAACATGCACAAAATGACTCCCTTGCATGCAGAAAAACCAACAGCATAACAGTTTTTTTCTCTCTCGTGATTTAAGGGTTTCTTCCTGGTTTGAGGTTATTGTTTTCTTCCATTTGTGATTGTGTTTATGGCGGGGAAGTGTGCAAAGGGCTACTGGTGGTGAGCTTCATGGGTTGTATGTTCTCTGCTGTGACCTTGCTGTGAGGATGGCAGGGCGTGATAGCCGCACTCCATACATCACTGTCATGGCAACAGCCACAGCTGGGTAATCTATTCGTCTCGGGAAAGGGGGAGAAAACACTGTATAATTTGTTTTCCAGTATTTTCTGCAAAGTAAGCAAGGAATGCAGAGGCTATTTTACCACACAAGGTGGTAAATGGAGCTCAGGGAGCAAGGTAGAAAGGAGAGGGGAGAAAGCAGAATCGGAGCGCCACTTATGTTAAGGTTGGCTTTACTAAGCATCCCTATGTGAGATGCAGACCTTGTTCTTAGCGGTCAGGTGTGAATGGCATAATGTGCTTCTGCTGTGATTTCCACACTAATCAAAATGAATTGCCTTTGCTGTGTGGTTTTGCATTTAGATTATGATGTTCCATCAGATTAAGATGGAGGGCAGAATCCAGGACAAGTGTAGATTGTTTTCACAAGCACCGACCCCCCCCCCCTTTTGCCTTTAGTTTCAGGCTGGTTAGTTTGGATGGGAGAACATGCTGGAACAACGGTCCATTCTTCTCCCACCTCTCCTCGGCCTGTTTTGCTGGTTTGTCTTGTGTTTTGCTGCTTGTGATGTTTTACCTCGAGGGCCCTGGGTGAGTGTTGAGAGGAGGGGGGCTGACTCGCTCTTTCCCAGGGCTCTTCTCTTCTCTCCCGGAGGGCTGGCGGTGGGAGCCGTCCCCAGAAAACAGGTCCGTCACAGGGAGCAAGGAGGATGTGGCTCCACCAGGCTGACTACAGCCAGCCAGAGAGTGAGAGTGAGGAAGAGAGAAAGATAGAAATAAGATAAGGGAGTGAGAGATTGTGACCGCAAGAGAGACAGAAGTCAGGAAATGGGGATGAAGCGTAGAGGAAAATTGAAAGGGAGAAACGGATATGAAAAAGATTCGACCGCTCTCCGCTCCAGTTCCTAGGATCAGTCCACTAACGTCAGAACGGGTGTATTTAGAATCCATCAGTTGCCTGCGGTTCCCTGCGCATCAGATTCATGATTCCACGATTATGCATCTTCTTTTTTTTTTTTTTATTTGCTGCTTACATAACGTTGCATAACGCGCCAGCCCCACACTTTGTTATCTGCGGAGTGGAAAGTAGTTTTCAGAGGCAAACTTTCTCCACTGACAATGAGTGGCTGGAATGGCGCAACAATGACCATATGTTACAATGATGATATTATTTCTTTGCCAGCTTGTTTGCGGAGAACAACTCACTCCCACTCTTCAGAAAGCCGCCCTCCTCTCTCTGTTTTCTCCAGGCGAGACGAGGACTCCCCTCAGCTGTGTCAACTGTGCCCCCTCCAATTAAAATGTCCTCGCTGTCTGTCTCGCTAAGTGTGAGCGCAGGAACGCAGGCCAGTTTGATGGCACTTCTACTTGATGATGTAACCCAACGCCGGTGCGTTTAACATCCGCTTATATAACAACACCTATTTCCTCCCACTGAGGGTAGAGTGACCTCACCTCTCCATTGCCGTCTCTTCATTCCCCACTTTGAATATTGCTAGGCAACTCGCACTCCTACGATACGCTGTTGCGGGGCTGTGTGCGCAAATGTGTTGTGTAACTCCTCTGACTCCTCTGATTAGAAGCATTTCTTTTTCACTGGTCTGAGTTCAGTGTTCACAGCTACTGGTTTTGCCCTTCCGGCATGCCTGAATGTGGCAAGAACGACATTGTCAATATCAGTACCCAAAGTATGTCGGTACCCAAAGTATGTCAGTACCCAAAGTATGTCAGTACCCAAAGTATGGCAGTTTGGGGAGACAGAAACATGATGGTGTGAGATGCTCTCCAAGATATTTGAAAGTGAGTGAGAGGGGGGGATTGGGGTCAAATCACTTTGGAAGGAGCTATTGTTCCAGAAGAACAGATAAACAAATTATCATCTTGGCTTATTCAGTTAGTTGAGTCCCCTGTCCCGTCCCCCCCCCCTTTTTTTAAGCCAATGCAGCTCCTAACAGAGCATCAGCTGGATCAGTACAGAAATGGGGTTTGCATGCCCAGATGGTTGGTACATTTTTTTTTTCTTTTGTTTTCTTGAAAGAAAGGAAACCGCGTTGTTTGTTAACAGCACTTAGCATCCATTTCTGTGTGCGTCTGTGCTTTACGAGCCACCGCACTGGGGAGTGCGTCTGAGAAACGAGCAAAATCCATCAGTGTCAATTAGAAGTGGGGGAGGTTGGGGGGGGTGGTGGTGCCTGTTCAAAGCCTGCCACATCCTGGGAGTCAGGACACCAGTGCCGCACCGACCAGCAGGCAATGCAATTACACTGAAAAGCCCCACCAAAGCTCCCAGGCCCCTGAGAAAGGCTTCTGTAATGGGCTGTGAGAACGGGAGGTGGGGGAAGAACAGACACCAGGCCTCCCCGTCTGGCAGGTAGCGCGGCTGGGCGTGATGAGCAGGGGGAGTGGGCCGAGCCGCGGTGCTGGAGAGGGACCCCGCTAGAGGCCGCGGCTCCAGCCCTTTCATGTCCACCCGGAGCCCCTGCTCTTTCCACCCGGCCTGCCGCGTCTGGAGCGGCCGTCGCACTCCACATCGATCCCACCGCCAGTGGGAGAGGAGCCCCATTATAGCCGCGCTCCTTTCATGTGAGCCGGCGTCTGGTGGCGCACGCCAGCCAATGAAAGCTCCTCGTTATTGATCCTGAGGCAGGCTCGCACAGTGTGCCGTCGCGTCAAGACCCACTTCTGCCTGTCTTGTCTGCACAAAGTTGTGAGGGCCTGTCTGTAGTGTACCAGCAGAGCCTAAATGAGTCTGAGGCATGTGGCAGAGGAGAGACTCGTTTCTCTGTGATGTGTGTAGGCTGCTCTCTTGGATGGGTTCCTCTGGCCAGACCGTGTTTGTTTATTGAGGCAGCCTGCCTGCGAGGTGCATAATTGCCGTGTGATGAGCATCTCAGAGCGATGCTGAAACATACCTTCTGAGAGAAGCCTACACAGGGATTAGAGCTGAGTGACATTTCAATGCTACTGGCAGCCTCTTCTGATGGTAAAAAAAAAGATAGTCCCCTAGTTGTTTCTCTCTCAGATGAAATGGTTTTATTTTTGTCCCCAGTAAGACTGAGTGTGGTGAGGGGCTTTTTGTTTGTTTGGAAGCAAGACAGCGTCCCGGTTTGCCAGAATCTGCTCATTTACATGTTGCTTTCATCTTTCTTGCCAATGGAAAGCAGACAGCTAAAATCTTCTTTACATTTTTGTTTTAATTGCCCCACATCTGAACAGCTGGGTGTTCACTTCCTGCATCCCTTAATGAGACCAAATTGTTGTTACCTTTTTGTTTGTGAAATTTCACTCATTTTTTTCTCATTTTCTTCCTGCTTAGTGAATGTCCCTGATAATTACCATTTTCTGCTCCATGTAGCAGTTGCAGAAAAGGTTGGTTTCAGTCCAAAGTAGCTGCCCACAAATAGACACATGAGCTCTGGTCTTCTTTAACCCCTCACCCGCTCCCTTCTTTCTAAAGGCTGGTTGGTGGTGGAGGTGCAGAGGACCGTGGGCTCTGGCCCTGTTATTATCTGGGCAAGCTGAACTGAACTGAACTGAGCCCAGCTCAGAGATGATGCATGACTCATTCATTGCTCATTATCATCCCACGCTCCTGCTGAAGCCCTGCCAAGCCTGCCTGCCTCCTCCTCCTCACTCTCCCAGCGTAGGAGAGAGAGAGAGGAGCTGTGGGGGGCGGGGCGCAGGCCACCATGAAGCCCTGACAGCAGCTCTCTGATTGGCTGCTGTGACCTGTCTAAGTCTGTGTGACTAGTGTTAAGGCCCTCCCTTCCTCCTCCCCCTCCCTTCCTCCCTCCTCTCTGTCTCCCTCTCAGCGGCAATAGCATCCACTGGCAGTGTGCTGTTGAGCTTCCAGGGAGACTATCAGCTCTGAGCAGAGAGGAGAGGATTACCACGAGCACTCATCTCATCTGCATATAGATGCCCACAGAGAGGGGGACCATAGAAGCACACATGACCACTATAGGTTCGCTCTCTTTTGTGGCCAGACAACCAAGGACTTGATACAGTGTTGGCAAGCTTCTACGGCTGCCTTCTGCTTCCCCGTGTTTTGGATTTAATGCGCGTGGAGTTTTTGAAAACAAGTCGCCTTCAGACCGACTTGTTTTTGCTTTCGCGGTGGTTTTGTTTTTTTCTTTTGTGGCTCGAAACGCATCCGAAGCAGAGAAAATGCAAGGAATATTTAATCTGATAGGATAACTCGTAGAATAGAGGAATTTCTCTCTCGCTCTCTCCTAAGCTCATTCTCTCGCTCTCTCTCTCGGGTTCAGTTTTGTAGACTAGCTCTTAGTGTCAGAATGCCGTCCAGAGAGTCGTACTCGGTGCGCAAGGGGGAGAAGTCCCTGGTGCAGGCGAAGTCCAAGCAGGACAGCAATCAGCAGGACATCCTGGCTGCTGCCTTGGCCATGCGGATGGGACCGCAGAAGCCTCCCGCCACCATCTGGCAACCACTCAAACTCTTTGCCTATTCACAGCTCACCTCGCTGGTGCGTCGCGCCACGCTGAAGGAGACGGACCGAGCGCCCAAGTACGAGAAAGTCCACAACTTCAAGGTAAGCCAAAACAACACACTCACCTGCTTCATGTTATTAACTCATAACTATGAGTTTTGTTATGTTATAATAATGCATTGCAATGCAATGAACAGCGTTTGAGTGGAGGTTAACTGAGGATGAGGCTGCGGGTTGGGTTTCTATGGTTGCACTGTGCTGAAGGGGAAGCTCTCTCCTTAGGAGAGAAGGAGGGAAGGAGGGGGTGAGGCTGGGCTGGAGGGGGGGGGGGGGCTGGTAATGGACTGAAAGGAAGCGGACCTCTCAAACAAGGACTGTTGTGGGTCTGTTCCGTGAGCCTTTTTCAAAAAACAAATCTGTTGGGCTGCGTGTGTGTGCTGCTGAGAGTGTGGGGTGGCAGATGGGGGAGATTAGGCAGTGGTAGGGGCAGCCATTTAGGGGTGCGCGTGCGCGTGCGTGCGTGTGTGTGCGCGTGTGTGTGTGTGTGTGTGTGTGTGTGTGTGTGTGTGTGTGTGTGTGTGTGTGTGTGTGTGTGTGTGTGTGTGTGTGTGTGTGTGTGTGTGTGTGTGTGTGTGTGTGTGTGTGTGTGTGTGCGCGTGTTTGTGTGTGTGTGTGTTTGGCTTCAGTCAGCAGCCCCGCTCACTCCCTGCCTGACTTGGGGCTGGTTAATGAAGAATGGGAACCTGAGGCACCTCCATGTACTGGTAGAAGTGCTGACGCCTCCAGAGCCCCCTGTGTGTGCGCTGTAATGGGCTCCCGAGCACACGCTCTCCCTCCTCATACACACACACACACCTCAGCACAGCACAGCACAGCACACAGCCTGGCTCTCCCACTCCATCACCAGCAGCAACAACAAACACAAGCCCACTGTTAACCACCGTGGCTCTGATGGCCTTTACAACAGAGAAAAAAACAAAACTACTGCTGCTACTAAGCTACCAAAAAAATAAATCCAATTTATTATCCAATTCGTTTTAGATGCCTTTGTTGTGATGGAATGTTGAGGAATGAATTTGGTTGCTTTATTTGTTCAGCGAAATATAAAATACAGATACATCCAACGTATCTATCCAGAAATCAAACCACAACAAAGAAACAATTCCATAAACTTAAGAAATAACTGTGTTCAGATGCTCTGTTATTACAATGCAATGTTGCCTTTATTTTCTCATGGAGGCGCCTTTGAGGTGTCATAGTGCGTTTCCCCTTCCTCCATGACTTCTTAAAGCATGGCTTTAATATTGAATCACCTGGTCCAGTCCTTGTGCTCGCTGACTCCACGGCTGATTAGCTCAGTGTGGCCCCCTGCCCTGGATATTCCACACAGGAGCGCTCAGGTCCTCCCTGCCGTCCAGGAAAGTGCTTGTGCCTCGTCCCCAGACAAACAGCCAGTGGCGCTTGCTGATTGGCTGCGCTGTTACCTGGCGGAGTGTAACTCGCTGGCTTGCGGCGACCACCTCTTGCTCTGGTCCTTAATTGGTTGAGTGGATTAGGCGCATGGGCAGATTTGACCATGGCTGCGACGCCTCACAACTTTACCAGGAGAGTAATCTGCGCCCCCCACCCACCCCACCCCTCCCCACACACACACAGTCCTCAGGCTCCCTCCCTCTCGGGGCGCGTGTTTTTGAGGAGGCTCTTTGTGTGTGTGAGGGTATGTTTATGTGTGTCAGTGAGGTGCTCTATGAGTGTGTTTATGTTTATGTGTTGACTGACTGTTTGACCTCTGACTTCTTGCAGGTCCACACATTCCGAGGGCCTCACTGGTGTGAATACTGTGCCAACTTTATGTGGGGGCTTATCGCTCAGGGAGTCAAATGTGCAGGTACAATACACACACGCACACACGCACGCACGCACGCACGCAGACACTCACACACACACACACACACACACGCAGACAGATGAAGTACACTTGCATCTCACAACATTTATGTAACTCTCAGTATCATTCACAGCTAAATGTGGGTAACCTGAATTCCTGAAGTGAAAGTTTAATGTGTCCATTGCATAAACCCGGCAGATAACTGTTTTATAACAGGACAGAATGAGGACTTATACTGGGCTGTACATCCTAGATTAAGTGTGTTGACATTAATGCATTTCACTAATGCATTCGATGATGGCTTCTCTTGGGCTCTTACCGCAAAGACTGAAGGAAGGCTGTGCTTGCCTATGCATTTCCACCAACACAACAATGATGGATGTGCTTGCGCACATATTCTCTCAAATGAGCGCTTTTAAATATGCATTTAAGAATGGCCCATATATATATACATGAGCGGGGGGCGGAGGGGCTTTAGGCGTCATTGAGCCCCAGCTGTACATTTATATAAGTGTGCTTTTGCCACATACTGGGTCTGATGATGGATTGATGTTCCATCAGTATGGCACTATTCAAAATCCTTTTGTTATGCTTTATCTTTGGAGGGATTGTGGGTCACAGTTGTTTATTTCTGCTTTGATTTTTATATTACTGTTTACAACATCATAATCAGCCTTTTTGCAAGATGATGAAATATCAACTGTCTTTCTGAAAGCCATTTAGGAAGGATATTGGGGGAGCATCCTTTGTTACAATTTCAAGACTGTTTTGATGAAAAACAAGATCTACAATTGTATCCAATTTAATAATATTGGATGATCATCATGATTATTCGGCGGTAACATAATGATGTGGGGGGGATGTGATGTTAAAGGCATCATGCCTTTATTATTGGTGAGATCCGTGCCCAGTACCCTGAAGCATGTAGCGCTATGCGCATGATGCAATAATGTACTCCCAGTCTGTCTTCCAACAGAGACTGTCTCTATGGTGCTGAAAACCTCTCAGGATTTTCCTTTTCTTTTTTGATCCACACACACAGAATGAAGGAACTGGTATCAGAATGTGGAAATGAAATAGGCTGATATGTGTGTATTTCATGTTTTATTTACAGCACAAAGTGAGGGACACATATGTTTTCAGGTACTCTGCGATGAATTATTTATGAATTGATTTTGAAAGCAGCTTGCGTTCAAAGCGGTTATTTAATGGAGGCTGCTCTCTGCCGAGTGGGCTTGTTTCCTCTGCTTGCTTTCTCTGCTTTTGTCTCCTGTTTTCATTGACGAAGTGATGATGGTGGAAAGTAGGATGGCAAAGTCTTATTTGATGTTTAAATCTGCTCTGGGGTGGGAGGGGAGGGAGGAGAAGTGGGACTGTGCCCTCCCCTCTCTTTTTGGGCTGGTGCCAGGGAGCCGTCCCCTGCCTCTGCATGTTGTGCCACATTTCCTCATCAGAGAACAACCCCCTGCTCTCCACACACACACACACACACACACACACACACACACACACACACACACACACACACACACACACACACACACTCTCTCTCGCTCTATCTCTCTCTGTCACACACTCACACATTCACACACACGCACACACACCACCTCCACCACCCCCAGCCTCATGCCATCATGCCTGTGAAGAAAAACAAAGCTGGCATGCCTCTGTAATGAGGAGAGAGGCAGTGCGCCGTGGGGATGGAGCTCTATTCCACACACACACACACACACACACACACGCTATTCACTGAAGGACACATACACACACAGACATACACACACACATTAAAATTCAGCTGCCACAACACAGGCTGGTTTTCAATGCATATCCCATTGGCTTTCTTTGGGATCCGGTGGAGCCTGATGTACAATAGTGGTGGCAGCACAGCCCTTCCCATGGTATGATCTCAGCACAGCCCGCATACAGAGCAGAGACAGGGTGAAAAAGGGTCTCCGCCGTGAGAGGTCACAGCATAGAGAAGAGGTCCTGACATTGTAATGATGCGCTTATGAGCCCCTGGTGTCCCCCTCATCACCCCCCCTCTGCCTCACCTTCAGTATTCTACCCACAAGCCCCCTTCCAACCCCCCAAACCACCCACCCACCAGCCAAGCTCATTCTCCAGACAACAGTGCTTCGCCATGGCGACGGCGCTGACAGTGCAAGCACACGCCGGCTCCGCACCGCCTCTGGGGCCTCGCCGGCTCCCAGGGGTGTCTCCTCTCCCGGCCCACCTGGGACCCGGGGTCATCCCTGAGCTGACAAACTGAGCGCGCCCGGAGCGGACCTCCGCTGCTTTAAATGGGAACGCACCAATGGGGCGCCCTCTATTAAAAAGCTTGTCTCTCTTCTCGGCATAGAGGTCTGTCTCCTTAAGTAATTACATTTCTGCATCGCTGAATTCAAATGAAGGCTGGACTCCTCAAGGGGCCTCTATTTTAATCAACCAAAGTCATTTTTTTTTTTTTTTCAGTTGAAGTCTGCATTTATTTTTTTTCACCATTTCAGCAGTCCGCACAATGTTTTTCATTTTCCCCCCATCCCGTTTTAATTTGATACATAAAAGAAGCACGCCACTGTGCTTCTTTGAGATGTACTGTAGCAGAACGGCGGGGGGACATTTTCCAGGCCTTTCTATTCAATTTAAAATCTTAACTGATTAAGATGAGATTGGGGAAGCCGGTGTTTTTTTTCCTTTTTTTTTTTTTTTCTTAATGTGCTGAGCTCTTTTACAGAACTTGAAAGCAGAGTGCCGCTGGAAGCTTGAAAGAGATGGCCCATTTAAAGGCAGTGAAATGAGGTCTAGTGTAGCCCGCAGCGTATTGAGGCACTGCCTCCACGGCCATTGTGCGCAGGCACAGATTTGGACGAGAACGGAGCATACCAGACCCACTATCTCTCTCTCTCTCTCTTTCCCCCCTCTCTCCTCCAGGCCACATTGTTCTCAGTGAGCCTTTAATTCTCTAAGAGCCCCGTTCCTCCCCACCCCCCTTTCTCACACACAACACAAAGCAGAGCTGCTGCAGTCGCGTCTCTCCTCAACATCTGTGCTCTCTGGGCTGCTGCCGCTGCTGCCGCTGCCGCCTCTCAGCTCTCTACATGGTGGACCAGGCTCTAAAGCAGCCGCCTCCGCCTCTCAGCTCTCTGCATGGTGTAGACGGCTCTAAAGCAGCCGCCCGCCTCCTCTCCCTGTGTCTCCACTCGAGCCCCAAGCTGGGCTCTTTTGAAAGGGGGGGGGGGACTCCACTTTTGAAATGTGCAGAAATGTTGAATTGGTCTCGTCTCGCCCGTGATGGAGTCTGCGTGGCGAGGATGAGTTGGTATTAGTGTAATAGCGGCGTAGAAAGCTGCTTATTCGCTAACTCGCACATGTTCCCTTGATTGATTCTCACTTGGCTCATTCGCAGGGGCTGAGGACATGCGTATGTGTGTTTTTATTTTTTCTATTTGTCGGGGGAGTTTGCTTATATAAAGCAGGGTGAAATGGGGATTTCTAATCTTTTGTGAACAATTCTGTTCCTCCTGTGATATGAGCACCATCCCATTTGTGATAAGAGTGGATGTGTAGGGCTCTTTGTGTTATTCTGCTCTTTGAGGTTTTTGTTTTTCTTTTTGTGCTTTTTATTACTTACTGGCGTCTTTAAAAAATTGAAGTGTCAAACTTCTATTCCATTAATATAATGTAAGTGTTTCTCAGGGTGAGAGATTCACAGGGTTTTGTATCGCATGTCAATGACATGAGGGTCCTTTGTTTGCTGGACATTTGCTGGAGTGTTTCAAGGTGACACTGGTAATGTCATTGGCAGCCAATCAAAAAGTGATGACATCAGCTGGCAGAGGATGCTCAAGTGGTCAATGAAACGGAAGGCAGCTCTATTGATCTCAGGGACTGAAAGCTCAGCATAGCCATGAGAGGAACTAAAGTCTGTCAACACACATACTAAGCATGAATAACAAACAGTTTAAAAAAATTAAAAAGCAGAAATATTTAATACAAAGTCATTAGGGAAAACATTTCTAAGACCATCAGGAACCCTGTATAAAAATGTATTACTGCTTCTAGTATGCACTGTATTATCTAGTATTATACAGATATTTTCTGCCTACTGACATTTTCTGTGTTTTTGTTTTTTTTCGGTTGTTGCCCTTTCCAGATTGCGGTCTGAATGTCCACAAGCAGTGTTCCAAGATGGTGCCCAATGATTGCAAGCCTGACCTGAAGCACGTGAAGAAGGTCTACAGCTGTGACCTCACTACGCTGGTGAAGGCCCACAACAGCAAGAGGCCCATGGTAGTGGATATGTGCATACGGGAGATTGAGTCCAGAGGTGGGCAGCACTCAGACATATGTGTAAACACACACACACACACACACAAACATATGCACAAACACACATACATATATATACATAATACATATCCATACACATGCTCAAATGCACTCGATATATGCACACTCACATATGTTCAAAAACACACACATATGTACACATTAGGATAAACACACAGATGCACAGCTGTTTGTTTCTTTTCCCTTGTTGCATGGCTGGTAATGAAGAAATAAATATGCAAAGAGCCATTTTTTTATTTATATATTTAAAACGAGAAGGAAAAGATTGGTGTAATCGTGAAGCTTCTGATTCTCTTTCAGGCTTGCAGTCAGAAGGAATCTACCGGATTTCCGGATTCAGTGACTTGATAGAAGACACCAAGCTGACATTCGACAGAGGTGCAGTACCTCTTACTTCTTCTGCCATCATGTGCAGTCCTGTACTCTGTGTGATTGTTCACTGCCTGTGTGGAGTTTTCAGGGCAACCTTGTTTGAAAATGCTGAAACGGGGCCTTTTGTTTGTTGTATAATGCAGCATTATAACACATCAGGGTGAGGCTTAAGGTCCGTCTGTGTGCGGGTGGCTTGTACAGATGTGACCTCCGGCTGGGGATTGGCAGCAGCAGCAGCAGCAGCAGCAGCTCTGTTCTGCTCAGCCTCTCATCAGTAAACATAGAGCTCATGACAGGCCCACACTCAGACGGGCAAACACCCTCTCTAAATTCCATCCCACAAGAAAAGACTGCAAAAACCCCCATAACCTCCAGTCCACAGGGGCACTACAGAATGCATGAGAAAATGGAGATGTGATCCCCTCTGTTATCTGCTGTACTCTGAGCACAGGGGGCTCCAGCCAGGCAGCGGTTAGCTGCTGGGATTATGGAAAAAGCCCGAAGCCATAGGGCCGCTCTGGTCGGCTGGGTGAGGCAGATGACCTGTGGCAGTGTGTCAGGCCCGCTCTCGCTTCCCACAGACACACAGACCTGCAGCAGATCTAGGCCACGCTCCACGCTATGGGCCGACAGGGCCGCCCAGAGACAGCAGTCAGCAGCACAGGCCCAGCCTTTGATGACCCTGTAGAAATGAGAGCGCCCACATAACCAACCGCTGCAGAGATGCGGTCCAAATACATTCCGTATCTGACCCGGTCCTTTGTTTAAGGAGACGGGAAGAAACTCTCCCACCTCCCCAATTGAGCGCTGACATTGCAACACCCATATTCACGTTCAGTGTTTTGTTCAACACTTTCATCTTCTGTTCTCCTGATGTGTGTCGTGTCTGTAACGTGACGTCTTTATAATCTCTCCATCCAGATGGCGAGAAGGCAGACATCTCCATGAATGTTTATGAAGATATCAATATCATCACCGGCGCACTAAAGCTGTACTTCAGGGACCTGCCCATCCCCGTCATCACGTACGACGCCTACCCCAGGTTCATTGAGGCCGCAAGTAAGTCTGCAGCAGAGCCCATTTGCCTAGCGTGTCCTGCAGATTCCAGCATGATTGAATTATTTCCAGCCCACGCAGTGATTTGTTGCACATTTACTGTGTTCATGACTCTGGGGGTAGGGCTATCAGATTAGGGGTGGAAATTCGGCACAGTAATTCCACCAAGCGTGATAATTGCATCAAGAGAGCATTTTTACCCATTGGTGTTTCCATGGAAATGCAAGGCTTGGAATTTAGTTTGCGGAGTATCAACATAGCTCTCAGGCTCTCTTAATCATGTTCCTCCAACCCAGTGTTCTTACTTCTCCTTTTTCATCTATGAAAGTAGTTAGTAGTGATTGATAAAGACAGCTATGGGCTGCTTGTTACTGTGGCTCAAATGCATTTTTTCCCTCCTCCACATGACTCACAGTGGAAATGAGTGGCTTGGAGGCAGAGAGGAGAGGAGGGGGGCTGTTGACAGTCAGGGCCCTGTGTGTTGCTGTTTTGGCTGAGTGGCTGATTCTGATTGATATATGTTTGTGTGTTTGTGCTCAGAGCTAACGGACCCTGACGAGCGCCTGGAGGCCCTGCATGAGGCTCTGAAGCTGCTGCCACCGGCTCACCACGAGACACTGCGCTATCTCATGGCCCATCTCAAGAGGTGAGCTCCCCTTCCTTCACGCACGCCCTTCCTGAGCACCAGACATTCCCACATTGACTTCACTTGCGACTCCTCCCTGATCACAAAACTCTCCTTCCTTTTGATCTTCTTCTCCTTTTCCTGGTGCAGTCTCTTCCCCTGTGTTCACCACTTTCTCCCACTCCTGTCTTGATCCTTTTGGTCCTTGGGTTTTTCTTCTGGATGGAGAGTCTGCATTCCTTTAGGTGTTTTGACTGTTTGTTTCCTCCATACACCTACAGTTCTGTCTGACCAGGGGGTTGTATGTGTTTTTCCTGTTGATTTCAGGGTGACCCAAAATGAGAAGGACAACCTGATGAACGCGGAGAACCTCGGCATCGTCTTCGGGCCGACCCTCATGCGAGCGCCTGATCTGGACGCCATGACAGCCCTCAACGACATACGCCATCAGCGGCAGGTGGTGGAGACGCTCATCAAGAACGAGGACATCCTGTTTTAAATCCACAGCTGTACCCTGCCTCCAAAACACCCAACACATGAAGGAATCAAAGAAAAGTTTTTTGATACAAGACGAGATTGACTCTGTCTGGTATTTTTTTGTTTTTCTTTCTTTGGTGCAAAGACTTGAAACCTTTTGAAGGACCCGTTGTAATTCTAGTCCAGTGGCTCCACTCTCAGTGGATGCAGTACTAACACTCACACTCCTTTCTTTTTCTCCCCCCGTTTGATGGGTGTGGATTATGGACCTTCGTCCTGCATGTCTTCCTCCCCATTTTTGTCGGGGGTTTGTCGAGAAACGCAAACTTTGCAGAGCAGATTTTGCAGAGTGTCTTTATTTTGGATAGTTTCGTAGCCGTAACCCCAGCATGTGTTCTCTCTCTTTCTTTTTTTTAAGATTGTGAAGTTCAAAAGCATTGTGACTGTGCTTTATTTTATTTTTTTAATTTTGTCCTGTGGATGTACAGTGGTTCCTGGTTGACCGAACGGGCAAATTGTTTTTATGAAACATTGTCTGCTGTACCTGGATGTAATAGATACGGTTTATCACTCACTATGATTTCTCCTTCAGTCCTCTTTGCCTCTTTTGTTTTTATATGCAGTACCACTTCAGGTGGATTTCAGAACCTTCTATTTAAACAGACATCAATCAACCTTTTTACTGTTAAATATTTCATTCGTGCTAGCCTCACCTCAAATTCTATTGCACTCAGCCTTCAACATACTTTGTACAGTCCCTGATTTTCATTGTAATGTTTTTGTTTGATTTGTATTTGATTTTGAGCATGGAAACGTTAATTTATTAAACTTTTACTTTCAGAAATCTGTGTACAGAGCCAACTAATTGATTTGGTTGCACACAATAAAGTAATCCATGTTTTGAGCCATTGTTATATCAACCCAGTGATCATTATTCATGGTTATTATTTCCATTGCGCTGTTGTTAACGAACCTGCTGTATTAATACAGAGAGATTGACCTTGACGAGTGGGACGGCTGTGTGTGTGTTGTGTACATATTTAGACTGACATCCAGGCACCTCTGTGAACCGCCCTCACGTGACTCCACCCGCTAGCATCCTCCATCTCCCTGTCCTGTCCGTCACACTCATTCGATGGGAGACAATCACCAAACTGACAGGACCTCAGGCGTAATCCTTTCTCCACGGCGAGATTTTTAATTGCTGGATACATATGCACACACTGTCACTTGGGATTTACTGCATTTCTGTGTTTAATTATACCACAGGCAATGTCCTCACACGCACTGAGATGCAGTCATGCCTTATCTTATCGCTCCTATTTACAGATGTATGTACAAACCTATAACCTGCCTATATGTAGGGGTGAATTTTAAATGTTTGTAATATTTTGTTTGCATTTAGTCATCATCAGATACCCGATGAAGCTGCCAGTGATTGTGTTCCTGGGCTGAAGAGAGCGAGAGCCACTAACTCCTTGCAGTAATGACTGCAGCTGGCATTTCCTAATTTACCATGAAATCCCATTAAATCATGCCCCATTGTTCTCTGCCGTAATCGTGGAAAACATATCTTTGATGTTAGATTTTCAAAAGCCATAAAGCCTGATAAGATCTGACCTTTCCAGACTCGCCACCTTCTGGCTTTTTCTACATTCTGCCGATGCATATTAAACCCGTGTCCGCTGTAATGTGCACAGACGGTGCGCGCCCGCTTTACAAGATATTAAGACATTTATTGTTGATATCAGTTTCTTGTGGCTCCCTAATGAAACGAATGAACTAGGTCATTTTGCAGTCTAATGTTACAAGAATTAAAGTTCAGCATTATGTATAGACAGTGATGTAAATTCACTGATAATTATTAACCTGAGAAATTACGTTGGCAAAGCACCGTTTGATTTTAGAATGTGACAAATGCACACCTTTCAACTCGTAAATGTATCGATGCTGAAGAATTAATTTTTTTTATAATTTCAATTGTGCATGCTAGTTTTCATGGTTCCCACAGAAATATTCTGTATTGGCGATATCCACTGTGATAATGAGGCCTCGACACGCCTTTCCTTCATGCTTGTCATTTTCCCCCCCACATTAATTATGGGATTGCTTTATGATTTGGGATTTTGTGGTCTCTGATCCGTAAGCTTACTGACCTTTCTTTGTTGATTGGACTGAGATGCAGCGACATTTCTGTGCTCAGCATGCTGACCTACATAGCTAAATGCTAATGCATACTGAAATATTGAAATGGCCTGCGATTATTCACAGGGGGACGTAGTACGACTTTTGTCGGTTTACTGTTATTTCCAGTTGTACATTTCACTCCATTCCTTTAGAATGCTCGCGCCATTGCTCGAGAGGACATGTTTTGTTGGGACACTAAACAGGGGACATGTTTGGTTGGGACACTAAATAGGCAGGTACTGGCAAACATTTGTTTTCAAGGCTATAATTGTCAGGTTTATATTTAGTGTGTGAACACCTTCATGGTGACCTTGCCCATGAGGCTGCAGACACAGGCAAAAAGTGAAAGAATGCTAAACCTGTAACCTCTCTTGACACTTCTATATTTAAAAGGAAAATGTTAAGTAAATACCCCACGAACACACACAGTAATCTATGCCATGAAAAGGGTAATCTAGATAATCCTAGCTGCCACAGACAATCTCACAACAGAACTGCCCACCAGTGGGACAAGCCAGCCTGTGGTGGATACTGCATGCCATTTGAATGAGTTCTGTTTGAAGAAATATAGTTGCATGTGAAAAACAAAATGAAGGCTTAAAACCCACCCTGGTCTTTGTTTCTATTCTTTTCTCTCGCCCTCCTTGTCTATATCTCTCTCCCTCCTTCTGCCTCTCCTTATTCTTTCTATTTCAAGGCACAGAGTTGGTTTTCTGAAAGGCCTTGTTGTGTCAAAAAGGGATGGCACGACCCAGCTGCCTTGCCATGGTGAGGCTGACTGAACATTTTGAATGGCTTTTCTCCTCCCCAAGGACGAATGGCTTTCATTTTGGCAAAGGGGCAGGGAGAGGGGGGTGGGGCTGTAGACTCAGGTGCTCTGACCAGGGTTTAGGCTTAGAGAAAAGGGACAGGCACTGATCCTAATTCAGCCATTGCCCAAAGTTGCCATTTGCCTCTAAAGAAGATGAACGAGGCGAAGGGTGAGTGTCTGGCTGACTGAGCAGCTGGAGGTGGTGGGGGAAATTGAGTCGCCTGCTCCCATCGTTTCTACAGGGAGGGGCAGGTGTACAGTCCAGGAAGGGGGCAGGGGCACCGTGCCTAGCCATCTGCAACCAGAGCTGACGGTATTATAAAAGTGACGTGTTTTAACTTTGCTTTGGTCCTCACTACTGATTTCATGTTGGCAAATTAATAAATAAGCAAAAAAATTACAAATAAATATATAATACATAAATAAGCAAGCATTTTCCAGCGTTGAGCCCACCTCATCACACTTAGGAGGTGTCTTGATGCGACGTCCCTGATGTTGAAGTCATTATGTGGGGGTACAAAGCATGTCTGAGTGAGAACCACCCCCAGGCGCTATCTGATCGTCCTGTGAATTGCTGAGACATTTAGTTTTTGTTCACCTGACATGCTGGGCTCATCTCTTGGGGTTAAACCGTGCGTAAGCATGAGCTGCATTTAGAGCTAAGAGGCTCCTTTGAAAACCAAATTAGGCTTTTGTTGAACCATAATGCAAGAGTTTGGTGTTTGCTGTCCTAGGTATTGTTATCTTTAAATTGTGACAATCGTGATTAGACATTCTGACAAGAGGGTGAGGCCCAGGACTTCACGTGTGTGACATATGAGCTGGCGCACTGTTTAGCACATCTGAGTGATGGCATGTGTGAGATGAGTGAGGAGTTTCCCCCAGATCCGCTCGCTCTCCGTCACAGTTGTCGTTTGGAGAGCAGAGCGGTGGCCACTGGTCACGGAGCTCACTGAGAGAGACATTGTCTGCTATGAGACACTTTTAAATGGACGCCTCTTCTCTTCTCTTACTCTCAGACAGTACGAAAAACTGATCTGATTTTTGGAGGATTACACTGGGGAGGAACAAAAAGGCATCATGAGCTGGTTGTATTGTGTGTGTCCTCTCCTCCTTGTGTTGGCAGGTAGGTTCCGTGTGCAGTTTTGAACATTGTGAGCTTTATGCCTGATGCCAACTTACAAAAAATAAATGAAATAACACCCAACTTAAGATACAAAAACAATCTATGTCTTTCTGTTGTCTCATAACATTTAGCTAACAAACTAACATACTCACATATTTGTAACACATTATGAATAATGAAACATTAAAAGTTTTTTTTTTAACATCAAGCTAAATAATATGTTTGCTTTATTGGGGATCCAAGACACATGAGGTCGAAAAGTTTAAAAGACTTTACAAAAGGATAGAACAGCTGTGTTTTTCAAAGCATCTTAACTGGAGCAATGATTGACAGATGCAGGTGTGATGTTCCAGCCGCTGTTGTTGACAAGTTTCTGATTTATGCTTTTAACACTGTTCATTATTTCAACCAATTGTCAGGAGACTGTTAGACTGTTTGTTGTTTTGACAGATAATATTCAGCACATTTTGTCTGAAGGTCAGATTCTGATGAAATGTAATACTACCGGACGTCTTAGACTTGAGGAGGAAGTAGCAAATGCTTTCCTGCAACTCAATCTGGGATGGCCTTTTTACACATCCTCTGAGTATGTGTCAAAACCAGATGCATCACTTTTACTATGATCAGCAGGAATTCATGATAAATCGTACCTGTCAAATTGTGGGGTTTTTGGGTTCATTCATTTGCATAGTATACACTATTTCAAATTGTTTCAGAATTCTCTTGGCTAATAACTATTATGGACATAACAGCTTAGCTAAGGTACTGTTGGCCAGACAGCTACAATTCAACATTGACATTTCTCCTAGTTGTTAACCCTATTTATATCCTATTTACTGCCATTACACAAAACAACAGGAGAGTCCCAATGACCAGACATAAAGACAAATATAGACTGCCTTGTGGGCTACACAGATGAACAGTTAAACTTCATTGTCTTTTGTTTTTGTTTTTGTTTTTATGGCACAGTCACTGCCACAGCCCACCACAACTATCTTACCATAAATACTGCAGGTTTAAGCCGAAGCTGTTGTGTCTCCTCCAGGCTCTGGACGCTGCTCAAATGATGAAACGCGTCTGGTGAAAACCTTATTCAAAGGCTACAACAAAGTAGTCCGTCCTGTCAATCACTTCAAGGACTCTGTTGTGGTTACCGTTGGGCTGCAGCTTATCCAGCTCATTAGTGTGGTATGGAAAAAAAAGCCATTCCCCTTCCAGTTCCAACATTCATATGAATGTACCTACCCTTATTCACCGTTTGTTCGTCTCTCTGGCAGGATGAAGTCAATCAGATTGTCACAAGCAACGTTAGACTGAAGCAGGTGTGTGTGTTTTCTTCCATTTTCTTCTTACGCTTTGTCTCGCAAACCAGACACAGCTGGTATGAATCTCCCAAAAAACTGCCATAATTAAAATGATAATTGTTGCCCTGCATGACTTGAGTTTAAAGGATGCATGACCTTTAAATCTTTTGAATCTCATCATGTAACTTCTGTGTAATTGTATTTACTACCCTTTCAAGGCATGGCAAGATGTGAATTTACAATGGGATCCTCAGGATTATGGAGGAATCCAAAAGATAAGAATCCCATCCACGGACATTTGGCGTCCTGACCTTGTTCTCTACAACAAGTAAGACATATGGACTCTTTCCATCCCTTTTACTATCAGTCCAGATCTGGTTTCCTGTTATGTCCACAGACAACCTCAGACAGAACTGTTGATAGTTTTTCATCACATGACTTTTTCCACACAGTACAGGGTGGCGGGGGAGGGGAGGAATGGGGGGGGGGTCTCAAATTTCATCGAGCTAAATCAGGCCTTGGCATCACAGGTTCCCACACACCATATGCTCAGTCTGATACGATGCTGTTTTTCCCTGACAACCAGCCCCCTGCCACACGGCACGGGTGCCTGCCTGTGCTCTGGTTGGTTGGCACGTGCCGGTGGTGTTATGGCAGTGCCGTGCACCAGCTCCGGGCAGTGCTGTCTCTCTGTGTTAACGTTCTCTCTCTCCCACTCGCTCCTGCCTCTGCCCCTTTCTTTCTGACGCCTGCAGTGCAGACGGTGACTTTGCCATCGTGCACGAGACCAAAGCGATGCTGGAACACACAGGGATGATCACTTGGAACCCGCCGGCCATCTTCAAGAGCTACTGTGAGATCATCGTGCTCCACTTCCCCTTTGACTTGCAGAACTGCAGCATGAAACTGGGCACCTGGACCTACGATGGCAAGCTGGTTGTCATCAACCCTGTAACTACCACATAAGCATTCACTTGAACTTTCATTTCGAGTCCCTTTTTTAACAAAGGTTTATGAACATCCCCACACACAACCATAAATTCACATTTTGACCCGAGCATAGACGACTAAATGGTCAGTTAGAATGTGAGTCTGGCGTTACCTTCTGCCTCGACTGTCCAGCTCTATTTCTCTTTCGCCACCAGGATAGCGACCGCCCTGACCTGAGCAACTTCATGGAGAGCGGTGAGTGGGTGATGAAGGACTACCGCAGCTGGAAGCACTGGGTCTACTACGCCTGCTGCCCAGATACGCCCTACCTGGACATCACCTACCACTTCCTCATGCTGCGTCTGCCACTCTACTTCATCGTCAACGTCATCATCCCCTGCATGCTCTTTTCTTTCCTCACTGGCCTTGTATTCTACCTGCCCACGGACTCTGGTATGACCTGCTGGCTACTCCTGTCTGTATCCTCACAGTAGCACGACCCAATATATTATCTCAGCCTTTGTCTTGTCTATGTTGGTGATGTATCAGAGAGACCACAGACGTTTGCCACTGTCCACCTCAAACTTGGAAGTCATTTTTGTTAGTATAGCGGTGCATAGTGAGAGCCTAATTCACATTTGAATTTTGGATTCTGTAATAAACATGTCACTAATACTCAGAGAGAAACAGTGGTATGAGGAGATTTTCATTCGCAGTCATTTTTGGATGCGGTGCAGGCCCCTTTGGCATGATGGTCTGATGTAAGCCGTGTCAACTGAGAGAGCGGTGACTGATGTGGCAGCGCGTGTTGTTGGCCCCACGCCCCCAGCTGCACCCGCCCCTTAGACCTCAAAGCCTCAGTTCTCCGCCCTGGCTGGGAGCCTGCCTTTAATGTATTATACATCAGTGCTCGCCTATTTCTGATCCGTCCCCTGCTACCCTGTGGAGGTAGAGCTGTGACACTGATCTGTGTGGGACTGTGGCACTTTGTGTTGGTGCTTGCTGCCCTGAGATTGGGTTGTTTATGGACTTTTCGCAACTGGATCTCTCCCGTTATCCCTCCGTGCAATATCCATGTGTGAGAGACCAGGAGAGACCTGATTCTTGTTGAGTTGTGAGGCTTCGTAGATCCGGTCTCAGCTGCCCTCTGCTTATTGCACGGTGGGATTCTTGTCTAGGTTAAGCTTGGTCAGGCAACCCACCCCCCATCCCATTCTCCAGGACACAGCTGTGGTCTCAGAGGCCTTCCCCCCTCCTGTCAAGTGGATCAGTTCTCGGGGAGATGTGGAATTGCATTGCAGAGGGGGAAAGACAATATGTCACCAATCCCCCACCCCACATAACCACGTCTCTCCGCCTGAGTCAGGGTTGATTCATCACCTTGAGTGGCAGAGTCTGATTTATTTATTTATCTCCCCTAAAGCTGTGATGGGTGGTGAAGCACTGCGGAACAAGTCCAATTATCACTCGCAGTATTTTCACACCATCGCCCTCTCGAGTGCTTAATCACCAGGGGCTTCAAGAACCAGTCGGTGGATGGGTTCTTAATTCCCCGGATTCTTACAAGTAAATGAGAATGAGGAGCGTCCACTGACCAGGCCAGTGTTCCTGGTTACGGTATTGATTTAATAGACGGTTTAATTAAACTCCTGGAGGCACCTCAGCTATCTCCGTTTGCACCAGTGGTAGTGGTGTTTGCTTTGAACAAACTGGCTGTAGTCAATTAGAAGACCTTTATAAGCACACAGTGAAATGAAAGGAAAGCTGGTTGTGCATACAATACAGAACAGTGTTTGGTCTGCTGCTGTGAAGCTGCTGAATTATGTCTGCCCAACCAATTGTGCCAGTTGATCTGAGATCAGACATTAGTAGTGTTTGAGTGCATGAGATTCGTTTCTGCTGTGTGCAGCTGGCTCGTGTCTCTTGTGCGGCATACAAACATGTCCTCTGCCAGTATTGACCTTGACACAATGTTTGTCTCCAGTAACACGCTATCTATAGACTGCTATGTCATGCTGGGGCCGCACACAACCCAAAGATACTACAGTAAACTAGTTTATAGAAACCTCTACAGTTAGAGAATTAGAATTAGAAACAGATTTGGAATTTTAATTCGACGTATGTTTACACGTATTTGCAGACTAGTTTGTGGATATTTTCTATATAAAGCACAGTGGAAACACGGTTTAACTTGTCTATCTCCTTGTCTTCCAATCTGCGGGATGTGCTGGCTCTTAGGTGAGAAGATGACCCTGAGCATCTCCGTCCTGCTGTCTCTCACTGTGTTCCTGCTCGTCATAGTGGAGCTCATCCCCTCCACCTCCAGCGCTGTGCCCCTGATTGGGAAGTACATGCTGTTCACCATGGTCTTCGTCATCGCCTCCATCATCATCACCGTCATCGTCATCAACACCCATCACCGCTCCCCCAGCACACACACCATGCCTTCATGGGTCCGCAAGGTGAGACTGACAGTGGAGTAGTTCTACACTTCCACTCCCATCCTACTACAGAGCTAATCTACTAGAATAGAGCTAATCATTGTATAATATATATGTGTGCACCCCTGTCACACTGGTAGAATGGTTCCTCCAAAGCTTTTAACATATGGAACAATAAGACCCAGTGCTGTCATCTACACAGCAATATTTTAGTGCTTCATTTAAGTTTCATTTCTTAAGGTGGAAGTCAAATCCATGTGTCCATTCACATATGTCTCCTCACTGCATAAAGTATATCAAAAAATGTTGTGTGCTCTTTCACCAGATTTTCATCGATACCATTCCCAACCTCATGTTCTTTTCTACAATGAAGCGACCATCCCTGGAGAAGCAAAACAAGAGCATATATTCTGCCGACCTTGACATTTCAGACATCTCTGGCAAGCCAAATCCAGCAAGCGTCACATACCAATCCCCCATCCTCAAGAATCCGGATGTGCGCAGTGCCATCGAGGGGGTCAAGTACATTGCTGAGACCATGAAATCAGACGAGGAGTCCAACAATGTAAGAGAGCATGTAACAGATACATGGGTGTGGGGTTGCATTAATTTTCCTCACAATAATCCTAAATTTCCCTCGGGATTAATAAAGTATCCATCTATCTATCTATCTATCTAATTTGCAATGGGACTGTGGTGGAATTTTGAGTTTTAATGCTACAGGGGCAGTCAGTGGCTGTGCATGTATTGTGTGTAGATTTCTGTGAGTGTTCTTTGCTGTCAGATTCATTTCTTCCCCTTGTTCTCTTACCAGGCCTGTGAGGAGTGGAAGTTTGTTGCCATGGTGCTGGACCACATTTTGCTCTGTGTCTTCATGGCCGTGTGTATTATCGGCACGCTGGGAGTGTTTGCTGGCCGCCTCATTGAACTCAGCCTCCAACCCTAAAAGGCAGCCACGCTCCTGATATGAAGCATTTGATGACCACTCAACAGTTCACTGGAATAG
This sequence comes from Clupea harengus, assembly GCF_900700415.2. Lineage (NCBI taxonomy): Eukaryota > Metazoa > Chordata > Actinopteri > Clupeiformes > Clupeidae > Clupea > Clupea harengus. The sequence goes on from NC_045153.1 coordinate 27,112,496, forward strand.
GAAAGGAGGTTAATATCAGGATTTTGTAAAAAATAAATAGACATTTATAGTGTGTTTTAGTGGTATAGTTTGAAGTTTTTACAGACCAACTTTTGAGTGATTCTTTGTGCTTTGTGTCAGTGACAGCTATCAGTGATAGTGGACTCCTACTATGCCTTAGTCAGGCTGAGTTTTTAACTGCTAACACACGTTTTAAAAAACACTACCCTTCGGCTAAATAAGAGTTACAATATCTTCCCTCCTACTGTTAGATTGAGTTTAGACAGAAGTTAAGAATTCAGCTAATGAAAAGCAAAAAATATGGCATAAAAATGTTTTGGTTTTCCCTATCCACACTGGAGGAGTTTAAATCTTGCTCTCTGCAAGGCATCTGGGCACATATGTATACAGTATTTATAATGGTTGTGTGATTTTACTTTGTTTGCCATTATTATATCAGTGAATCATCTCTAATTATTAAAATGTAAGTCTGTTTTTTAACTCTTCATTTGAAATTGTCTTTTCTTACAGTGTATCTTTTTATTTGATTACAAACCATTCTTATAATAGACTGAATCAAGGTTTGGACTTCCTCTTTGACATTTTGATTACTTGTAAGCCCTACTGCACTAAATATTTTGTCACTTAACCAGCACCAAGTCCCATTTTATTTGCTGTCTGAAAACTGTCTGAAAACTGTCTAAAACCGATGCACCACAAGTGTGTCTAAGATGGCTGGTGAATGAGGAAACGTGTGACTCACAAGAGGCACAGTCATGCCTGTGTGACAGTAAGTGCTGTGTCTGGAAACTCTGATTGATTTCAGCATACTTTTTGAGCATCGCTGAACACTGAGGGTGCCTTCGTAGAAGTGAGGGTAAGTATTTGCACAGCTCTTGATCTGCTTTGTTTGTTTGTAGAGAGGCGATATCGTGATGCTGGGGTCCATCGCTTTGCATAACGTTGTGTTTGTTTTTGGAGGAAATTGAAGAAAGAAAGGTGATGCCAGAGCAACATCTTTTGGGAGCTGATGTCTAAGGACATTGAACTTACTTAGCCTACAAAAGAGTTCTTGAGGAGAGCTGTTCTCAATGCTGTTGTCGTGCTGTGTGCATATCTGTATGTGTGCGTGTGTGGTGTGGTAAATACTAAGCTATAGGAGTATAGTGATAGTTACAGCACATCATGTATTGATATTTTTGTTAACACACACACACACACGCACATGCACACACACACACACACACACACACACACTCACACACACACTGATAGTCAGAGCTACTACTACACGCAGCATATACCTGATTTGTATCATTAGTATTGTGGGTGTCACTGGTTGTTTCATGGATGTGCTGTCCTCTTCTTTCAAATGTAGAGCCAACCATACCCAAAATGAGAACAGTGTGTATGTAAAAGTCCACAATTCACCCACCCCTCAGCTGAACGCGTATGCATTCTCATTCCATAGACTGTTTAAATGGTGCTGTCCAAGTGGGCTAAAAATAGGTTCAGGACCGGGGGCTAAAGGGGGGTTTGTTAGGAGTGCCTCAATCTATATAAAGTCCATAGATTAACACGGGTCTGGCAGTGAAGACATCTGAAAACAGTTGGGAGATGTGAGGAGGATTGTTTATGATGTGTGGGGGGTGTGAGTCATAAAATGGACCTTGTGTGCTGTGTAGCTCCAGCTCTGTGAATGACATCCACGCGGTGAGATCCACACATGCTAATAATATAACACGGGGTGAAGGGAAGCTCCTGTGGCACAATGGGGTTTGTATTTGAAATGCATCGAGGCTGACGTGCTGATGTATCCCTTCATAATAACATAGAGTAGTCACTGAGGGGGTACGCGTGTCCCTCTGGGAGATCCACTGAGAGTTATGTGTTTATTTTTTAAATCACAGTTGCATGTATGAAAATAAGGTCTCATTATCTGAGGATGCAAAGTACACGCTATACATGTGGAGAGGCACTCAGTGGCTTTGGGTAAACAGAACAAAGGGGTCTGTGTGAGTTGAGTTTGGTGGTTTGACGAGAGCCAGACTGGACTTTGACACAGATGGCTGGTCTGTAAAGGGCTGGGATGGAGTACGGTCACTGCAGAACTTTCTGGAAGGAGGACTGAATTGGGGCGCTGAGGAAGTACTTGAGGTTTTGGGCAGTGTGCCTTCCTTCCTGCTGTCCTATACCTCAGGCCTCAAGCTGAAGCCTGTTGTTGTTTCAGCATAATCGACCTCTCATGTGCCTTTAACAGAATAACATCAGGATGGTAAAGATAGGATGGTGGTGTTGCTAAGGCTATAATCAGGAATGTTGAATTAATCTGTCTCAAGCACATCGATTCAAAGCCCTGGTTATCATAATACATACAGTGCATTTGGTAACAGTTAATTAATGCAGTTGGACAGAAAATGTAACATATATTTATGATGAATTTAAGAAGATATCAAGATGCTACAAACTGCTATCCCACACTATGCATATGTTGTTTCAAATCTGACTCTGATCTGACACAACAGCTTAGTCTCAGAGAGGGAGGTCTGAGAAAAGATGCCAGTCCCACCTCCACCTCCTCCTCCTCCTCCCCCCACATTTGCTTCGGTAAGCTACAGTACTATGGTTAATCACTTTACTCATTTACACACACCTAGTCATTTTTCTAGTTCAGGAAATACAACATCTATAAATCATAGAGTGCATCCAAGGGCACACACAAAACAGAATGTACTTCTACTCTACTGTGACGTACTCTGGTTAAAGTCAGCTCTTCAGAGCCACCTGGTGGTGAGAATGGTCATAGCTATCATGAATCATGGACTGACTACCTCTGTTCTGCGGATGACTACAGGCGAACACAGAGAAACCGTCACTGAACAAGTCTGAGCAGCGAGGGAGAAACGCGTTGCTATCAGACATAGCTAAGGGACAACGACTCAAGAAAACTTTCACTCATGACAGAAGTGTTCCAGTTCTTGAGAGTAAGTAGTAAAAATGTGCCCTTTTTGTCTACCTCTCAGGCTCTTAGACTATGTCTTATTTTCCTTTGAATACCACTACATCTAAGATATCACTAGATCTTAAACTGACTCCTACACAGACTCTTAAACTCTTATTTTGACCGCATGAATTATTATAGTAGGGGCTAGTTCAGTGTAGCATTCTCTTCAGTATAACATTCTCCTTCCACCAGCAGTTGCAGTTGCAATACACTCCTGTCACACAGTTCAGTCTACACTGTGACCTTACCTTCAAATGCGTTAATGTGCCTACTTTGACCAAACACACACTATCGCTTTTACCTGATATTTATGGGCACTACAAAAAGCAATACACCTGCAGACTACTTAAACAGTGTAGCTCTGTCATGCAGTGTGTGTGTGTGTGTGTGTGTGTGTGTGTGGCAGATATGGCAGACAGCTAGTAAGAGTGGAACTGACAGCTTCCCACAGTGTTGGCCTTTCCCTTGTAGTGTGCATCGGTCTGTGGCTCTTGGTGTGCAGGAAGTCAGAGCCTGAGTCTTCTCTACTCTGTGTGTGTGTGTGTGCAGAGCCCAAAGGAGGTGTAACAACAAGACAGGAGACAGTTGACACCTTCAGTACTGGAACACAGTCTGTCCAACAGAGACTACAGCATAGCAATGTGCCCAAACTGAAATCTGTCGAAAACAAGGACAATGGTAATCATGTGCATTTCAAATGACTTAATTAATCATTGTACAAAAAATAATATGTAAATACTTAATAACAATATTTTTTTGTGGCTGTGTGCATAGCAGGAAGGGACTCCCTTTCTGTACGTACAATCTCCAGACTAGCTCTTGGTGGCCTACAGACCAAACTACCTGTGCCACTACCACAAGGAGTCTGCCCATCAGGCCCCCAATCACCCTCCCTGCCAGCCAGGCATCCAGGCCTCCCCTCTCCCAGACCCCAGAACTCTCTCCATCCTCCACCACTTCCAAACACCAGTCGTCCTTTACTACCCAGATTCCATAATGTTCCTACTGAATGCTGCCCTCTGCTGGCGCCAAAGGAGAAAAAGACCTCCTTCCTTCCACAGTGGCCTCCCCAACCCCCACCTCTGCCCTGTAAGCCTGCTAACTCCTCTGTGTGCCAAGCTATTACTCACAGGACCAACCTGCCTCCTCTTCCTTCCATGCCCTGGGAGCAAAAACACTCACCAAGACCTCCCAAGAAGAGCCAGTCCTTCGCTGGATATGACCGTCCTCCTCCGGTACGGTCTCGGCCTCTGCCACCTCTACCCAATGAGAGACCTCCACCTGACCTCAGTTTAGGTGGGCACTGTTTAAAAATAATTCAAATAACTACATGACTGAATTGTTAGTAATGAGTATCTGAACAGGATGTTGAACCAACAGTATTCTCTCTCCTTCCAAAAGAAGCCACTTCAGGGCCACCTCTCCCACCTAACAAGCCAACTCTTAGAGGTCTATTTCCATTACCTCTCATTGAGAATAGAGCTCTCAACTTCCACAACCATACCACAGGTACAGCAGTACAATTCTGGCAAATCTGATGCAAACATGAATGACACTTAAAGGTACCGTGTGTGGTTTTTAGTGGCATCTAGTGGTGAGGTTGCTGAATAGCACCCAGCTGAATACCCTTCCATTTACAAGTGTGTGTGAGTTCCTACGGTGGCCGGATGCCATAAAAGGGCGAAAAGCCCTGTCTCGAGCCAGTGTTTTAGTTTGTCCATTGGACTACTGTATAAATATGGTGGAACAACATTGAGGACTCTGTGGAAGAGGACCCGCTTCCTATGTAGATACAAAGGGCTCATTCTAAGCTAAAGCAACGATTCATAGTTACAGGTAATTTATACACTAGGAAATCTTAATTATAAATACTATATTCGATTTCTACTGATGCAACTAAAAACTACACACTGTACTTTAAATACACATAACCAAATATTGTACAGTATATTTACCAATATATCCATACCATGTTCACTCCGACTGCCTAAAAAAGATGAAAAGGCATCAGTCTCAGTAAAAATGGCTTCCAGTGTAATAGTATGCTTTAATAGTTTGCTCAACAGCAAAAAGGCTCTTTGGTGTGCTGATGTAACTGAAGTCATATTACACAAAACAGTTAGCTTAGCCTAATAGTTTTATGTGTATATGGTTGTGTCTCATATTACAGCTCAGTAAACATCTTCCCACATGCTTGTCACAGACTCGTGGGAACACAGGTTTACTTTCCACCCTGTGACGGATCTCCCTCTCCCTGAGGCATTTGTACCTGGGCGCAAGACCTACCCCAGCAGTCTCGTCAAAAGATATGCAAACGGTGCTATACAGTTTTTCATATATATGACTACATATAACTTATAAATCATTGGGGAACTGAAGTCCAGTGTGGAATATTCTGGTTTGGCCGCCCATGGCACATGACTCTAAGCCATAGCCTGAAGTACATATTTAAACAAAAACTGTTCTGTAACAAATTATTTTTCAGAAACGCTCTCTTGGTCTGATTGGCTCTCTTTTTTGTGTTCTAGGAAAAAGGGAGAGAGGATCTCCTCCCCTGCCTCCAGTAATAAGATGAAATGAAGATAATTCTGTGCTTTATTCGTCCTTATGGTATTACTGCACATGCCTACTGTCGTGTTGAGCAACGACACATTGAGCTAGAAGCTGAAACTCTAAGGAACATGTATTGTCTGTCCAACTGATTTCCATAAAAACTATTCTCAATTGTACATATTTCCATTCAGTCCTTCCAAAGAGCTATAAATGATGCCTGTCGCATTAAAGTTATACAAGCAAATGTATTTTAAGTTTCTTGATAGTAGGCCTTCATTGTACATTGTACAAAAAAGTTGAGTGACACTTTATTGACAGGAAAGATGGCAGGAAAGATCAGTTAATTTGGGCTATCTGCAATAAAATAGCACTGTAGGCCTGTACGTGCTTACCAGCATGACGGTTTGTGCAGTGTACAATCCTGACCTCTGGCTGCCATTCTTGGAACAACATGTGTGAAACTTACACGAAGGTTGCGTAAAATTTGCGCAATGCAGAGATTTATGAGTGTAAGTAACTGTTCTATGGTGTGGTAACTGTGTTTCATTTAACACATACTCCGTCCGTTGAGGTGTCTGAATGAGTGAATACTGTTCTGATCCTGGTCTTGTTTGTTATTGCGCGAGAGGGCCAGATGGCGATGAAGGGCTTCGTCCCGCCTACTGGCGCTGTTGATTGGCGAACTTTCAGGGGAGTAACTCACATGATTCCTATTTTGACTGTGTTTTAACATGGGCTCGAAGTTGTGTTAACGCGCACGTTGTCGTTTGTAGTATCCCAGGCATGAAACTAAGTCAAAGGCTTTCACCGGAAAATAACTTAAAATAAACGGGAGTCCCTGACTTGTCAAGTAATGGTAATTTAATGCAGTATTAGGGTGAGTTTATGGCATCAACAATGTTCCAATGGTGCAGTCACAGATAATGGCATTTTCAACGTAGCCTACTTGCGTGACAGGATTTTCCAACTATGGACGAAAGCTAACGTTAGTCTTCTGAGATTGGTAAGGATCATTTCACTACTTACTGTATTTAAAAACATCCACGATTTCAGCTACGTTAGCTTTTGAGCTAGCTAGCAGGTTCTACGCTACATAGCCAGCCAACCTGTCAAAGTCAGCAGTGTCGTCAGAACAAATTGAAGTAACGTTATCCTTAAAAGATTAGCTAGGAAGCCAAACTGATCGTCCCTTGGTAAGTTTGTATTAAGCACAGAACTTTTACTCATCCTGTGGTATAGTCGAAAAGTGAACATAATATACTGGAGGTGAAAATTAGCAAAATAAAAAAAAACACTTTCATAACCTGGAGATTAGCTCCCGCCCTGTGATCTCTGTTGACCACTGTTGACTGCCCTGGCGGTGTTTTCACTTCTCCAGCCAATCTGAGAAGCTCTAAACCACCACAATGGATGACACTTCTTTAGCTCTTTCTCATAAACTCAACCTGTCAACGGGGAACTATGGTACTTCTCCTTCAACTATGTCTATCGACAAGCTGCTACCGGCGCTCCTGGAGTGCTTTGGGATCATTCTTTGCGGATACATCGCTGGACGGACCAACATAATCACATCCACGCAAGCCAAAGGACTGGGGAACTTTGTATCAAAGTTTGCCCTCCCTGCTCTACTGTTTAAGAACATGGTGTTGCTGGACTTTGGTAACGTCATCTGGCCGTTTCTCTGGAGCATTCTCATCGCCAAAGTGTCTGTGTTTTTTGTTGTCTGCGTCCTAACACTGCTCGTTGCCAGTCGTGACACCCGGTTTTCGAAGGCTGGTTTGTTTTCCATCTTTGCCACCCAAAGCAACGACTTCGCCTTGGGGTATCCCATTGGTAAGTGATGTGTCAAAATGTGTGAATATTACAAAAGTACATCTGATCTGACGCCTATCTGGTTTTCAATATCTTTGCAATTTCTCTAAATAAATAAACAGTAGGCCTACCCAGGAAAATACAGTTGACGTTAGAGAGTGTTCAAAATCCTGTTGAATACAAAATGTGGATATATGACCTTAGTATTCGGATGAATTTACTCTTTGTCTTTGTGTCTGTGTGTCCCCCTCTCATGGCCGAAGTCGACGCCCTGTACAGGAACACTCACCCTGAATACCTTCAGTACATCTACCTGGTGGCGCCCGTGTCCCTCATTCTCCTCAACCCACTGGGCTTTGCCCTCTGTGAGGTGCAGAAGTGGCAGAGCAACCGCGAGCAGCCGCAGAGCAAGCTCCGGGTGGTGGGCACGGTGGCGCTCCAGGTGCTGAAGAACCCCATCATCTTCATGGTGGTTGTGGGACTTGCCGCGCACTTCCTACTGGGCCAGAGGATCCCGCCGTTCATGGAGCAGTTTGTGGACGGGCTGGCCAACTCTTTTGGTGGGGCGGCGCTCTTCTACCTGGGCCTGACCATGGTGGGCCAGATGAGGAAGCTGACAAGATCCACAGTTGTGGCGCTGATTCTCCTCATCACGGCCAAATTGTAAGTGCTCTGCACAGTCTGGGGGTCCGTTCACAACATGCATCAAATGACAGCCAGTCAAATACAGACCAACAGTTGTGACAAACATGTTTTGACCAACATTGACCGCTGTTCTCATAAAGCAGTGTGTAATTATCTGAATGGCTGCAACTTTGCCGGTGTGTTATTTGTGGCGACGTCATGTCTTGGCATGTTCTCCGCAGGTTGGTGATGCCTCTGATCTGCAGAGACATGGTTGAGCTCCTGGACACCGGCAACACCAGTGCGGTGAACCACTCCAGCCTCTCCAACTACGCCTTCCTGTACGGCGTCTTCCCCACTGCCCCCAGCGTGGCCATCTACGCAGCACATTACAACATGGAGCTGGAAGTGGTGGGTGTTTGCGTTTGAGCGTTTCTGTTCAAAACAGACATCTGAGCTGCTTCATAAACAACGCATTGCTCTTTATCGTGGTTGAGTAGTTACAGTGATCGAGATCAAGTGTTTGCACATTACTGATGATGTTCTTCTCCTAGGTCACCTCAGGGATGGTTATAAGCACATTTCTCTCAGCGCCAATCATGTATGCCGCTGCCTGGCTCCTCACCATTCCTTCCATGGACCCCAGGTCGTCAGTTGCAGCTCTGCAGACCGTCAGCTTCAACATCAGCATCATAGGTTTATTTGCACTAGTGAGTTATTTTTTTCTCCCCTTTTCTTCTTTTTATTATCCATTTTCTTCATAGTTTTATCATCAGTAAATTCAAATAAGGAAATAATTCAGGTTCAAGTCGTGTTGGAATTGGTAGTATTTGCACAAGGTGATGTTGGACAATTCTGTCAAGGGGGAATGCTTGGTGTGTGCATAAAAACGGGATCTGAAACCAGACCTCTGATCTAGTACCAGCTGTATTGATGCAATGTAAAGGAAGTGTGATATATTGCAAATAACTTGTATAATGCCTCCTGTTTAAACAACCTCTAAAGCTGTCAATGTTATTCTGGGCAGATTGAAGCGGTTAGTAAATATGTTTCTGTATTTGAGTGTGTAAGTCTGTCGGAGCGGTTGTATGGATTCACCACATAGCCCTGGGTCGCACAGACTTACTTCCCCATACTGGGTAGGTTAACTTCCCGTACAGAGAACCAGGAACTTAAGTTATTTTTAGACCTTTTACATCATAGGCAAGAAAAGTGAATGTCTTGCAAGTTTATGCAGTGGGTATGGCCACTGTCAAAGACGCCTAAAGTTAGACATAACCAGTCAGTTCTCATTCTGTCAACTCAATGCTCGTATGAACAAGATAAGAGTGTGAAACACTAAGCTTGCCCTACTTCTCTTTTGTAGGTGTGGACAATCACTGTTATGTTCCTCAGTAAGAAGTTCAAGAGGTTGCCACATTTGTTTACTGTGAACTTTTTTTTGGCACAGGCAAGTTCTGTGCTACAGTTACATTTCAATTCATTTTCACATGAACCACAACAAGATATGTAATACCATGGCATTGTGTTCATTTTTAATGGGC